>NC_087368.1:38939557-38945141 GCF_030014295.1 Loxodonta africana | reverse complement strand
CCTAACCCTAACCCTAACCCTAACCCTAACCCTAACCCTAACCCTAACCCTAACCCTAACCCTAACCCTAACCCTAACCCTAACCCTAACCCTAACCCTAACCCTAACCCTAACCCTAACCCTAACCCTAACCCTAACCCTAACCCTAACCCTAACCCTAACCCTAACCCTAACCCTAACCCTAACCCTAACCCTAACCCTAACCCTAACCCTAACCCTAACCCTAACCCTAACCCTAACCCTAACCCTAACCCTAACCCTAACCCTAACCCTAACCCTAACCCTAACCCTAACCCTAACCCTAACCCTAACCCTAACCCTAACCCTAACCCTAACCCTAACCCTAACCCTAACCCTAACCCTAACCCTAACCCTAACCCTAACCCTAACCCTAACCCTAACCCTAACCCTAACCCTAACCCTAACCCTAACCCTAACCCTAACCCTAACCCTAACCCTAACCCTAACCCTAACCCTAACCCTAACCCTAACCCTAACCCTAACCCTAACCCTAACCCTAACCCTAACCCTAACCCTAACCCTAACCCTAACCCTAACCCTAACCCTAACCCTAACCCTAACCCTAACCCTAACCCTAACCTAACCCTAACCCTAACCCTAACCCTAACCCTAACCCTAACCCTAACCCTAACCCTAACCCTAACCCTAACCCTAACCCTAACCCTAACCCTAACCCTAACCCTAACCCTAACCCTAACCCTAACCCTAACCCTAACCCTAACCCTAACCCTAACCCTAACCCTAACCCTAACCCTAACCCTAACCCTAACCCTAACCCTAACCCTAACCCTAACCCTAACCCTAACCCTAACCCTAACCCTAACCCTAACCCTAACCCTAACCCTAACCCTAACCCTAACCCTAACCCTAACCCTAACCCTAACCCTAACCCTAACCCTAACCCTAACCCTAACCCTAACCCTAACCCTAACCCTAACCCTAACCCTAACCCTAACCCTAACCCTAACCCTAACCCTAACCCTAACCCTAACCCTAACCCTAACCCTAACCCTAACCCTAACCCTAACCCTAACCCTAACCCTAACCCTAACCCTAACCCTAACCCTAACCCTAACCCTAACCCTAACCCTAACCCTAACCCTAACCCTAACCCTAACCCTAACCCTAACCCTAACCCTAACCCTAACCCTAACCCTAACCCTAACCCTAACCCTAACCCTAACCC
The DNA here is from genome assembly GCF_030014295.1 of Loxodonta africana. Classification (NCBI taxonomy): domain Eukaryota; kingdom Metazoa; phylum Chordata; class Mammalia; order Proboscidea; family Elephantidae; genus Loxodonta; species Loxodonta africana. Next base: position 38,943,934 of record NC_087368.1, on the reverse strand, counting down.
TAACCCTAACCCTAACCCTAACCCTAACCCTAACCCTAACCCTAACCCTAACCCTAACCCTAACCCTAACCCTAACCCTAACCCTAACCCTAACCCTAACCCTAACCCTAACCCTAACCCTAACCCTAACCCTAACCCTAACCCTAACCCTAACCCTAACCCTAACCCTAACCCTAACCCTAACCCTAACCCTAACCCTAACCCTAACCCTAACCCTAACCCTAACCCTAACCCTAACCCTAACCCTAACCCTAACCCTAACCCTAACCCTAACCCTAACCCTAACCCTAACCCTAACCCTAACCCTAACCCTAACCCTAACCCTAACCCTAACCCTAACCCTAACCCTAACCCTAACCCTAACCCTAACCCTAACCCTAACCCTAACCCTAACCCTAACCCTAACCCTAACCCTAACCCTAACCCTAACCCTAACCCTAACCCTAACCCTAACCCTAACCCTAACCCTAACCCTAACCCTAACCCTAACCCTAACCCTAACCCTAACCCTAACCCTAACCCTAACCCTAACCCTAACCCTAACCCTAACCCTAACCCTAACCCTAACCCTAACCCTAACCCTAACCCTAACCCTAACCCTAACCCTAACCCTAACCCTAACCCTAACCCTAACCCTAACCCTAACCCTAACCCTAACCCTAACCCTAACCCTAACCCTAACCCTAACCCTAACCCTAACCCTAACCCTAACCCTAACCCTAACCCTAACCCTAACCCTAACCCTAACCCTAACCCTAACCCTAACCCTAACCCTAACCCTAACCCTAACCCTAACCCTAACCCTAACCCTAACCCTAACCCTAACCCTAACCCTAACCCTAACCCTAACCCTAACCCTAACCCTAACCCTAACCCTAACCCTAACCCTAACCCTAACCCTAACCCTAACCCTAACCCTAACCCTAACCCTAACCCTAACCCTAACCCTAACCCTAACCCTAACCCTAACCCTAACCCTAACCCTAACCCTAACCCTAACCCTAACCCTAACCCTAACCCTAACCCTAACCCTAACCCTAACCCTAACCCTAACCCTAACCCTAACCCTAACCCTAACCCTAACCCTAACCCTAACCCTAACCCTAACCCTAACCCTAACCCTAACCCTAACCCTAACCCTAACCCTAACCCTAACCCTAACCCTAACCCTAACCCTAACCCTAACCCTAACCCTAACCCTAACCCTAACCCTAACCCTAACCCTAACCCTAACCCTAACCCTAACCCTAACCCTAACCCTAACCCTAACCCTAACCCTAACCCTAACCCTAACCCTAACCCTAACCCTAACCCTAACCCTAACCCTAACCCTAACCCTAACCCTAACCCTAACCCTAACCCTAACCCTAACCCTAACCCTAACCCTAACCCTAACCCTAACCCTAACCCTAACCCTAACCCTAACCCTAACCCTAACCCTAACCCTAACCCTAACCCTAACCCTAACCCTAACCCTAACCCTAACCCTAACCCTAACCCTAACCCTAACCCTAACCCTAACCCTAACCCTAACCCTAACCCTAACCCTAACCCTAACCCTAACCCTAACCCTAACCCTAACCCTAACCCTAACCCTAACCCTAACCCTAACCCTAACCCTAACCCTAACCCTAACCCTAACCCTAACCCTAACCCTAACCCTAACCCTAACCCTAACCCTAACCCTAACCCTAACCCTAACCCTAACCCTAACCCTAACCCTAACCCTAACCCTAACCCTAACCCTAACCCTAACCCTAACCCTAACCCTAACCCTAACCCTAACCCTAACCCTAACCCTAACCCTAACCCTAACCCTAACCCTAACCCTAACCCTAACCCTAACCCTAACCCTAACCCTAACCCTAACCCTAACCCTAACCCTAACCCTAACCCTAACCCTAACCCTAACCCTAACCCTAACCCTAACCCTAACCCTAACCCTAACCCTAACCCTAACCCTAACCCTAACCCTAACCCTAACCCTAACCCTAACCCTAACCCTAACCCTAACCCTAACCCTAACCCTAACCCTAACCCTAACCCTAACCCTAACCCTAACCCTAACCCTAACCCTAACCCTAACCCTAACCCTAACCCTAACCCTAACCCTAACCCTAACCCTAACCCTAACCCTAACCCTAACCCTAACCCTAACCCTAACCCTAACCCTAACCCTAACCCTAACCCTAACCCTAACCCTAACCCTAACCCTAACCCTAACCCTAACCCTAACCCTAACCCTAACCCTAACCCTAACCCTAACCCTAACCCTAACCCTAACCCTAACCCTAACCCTAACCCTAACCCTAACCCTAACCCTAACCCTAACCCTAACCCTAACCCTAACCCTAACCCTAACCCTAACCCTAACCCTAACCCTAACCCTAACCCTAACCCTAACCCTAACCCTAACCCTAACCCTAACCCTAACCCTAACCCTAACCCTAACCCTAACCCTAACCCTAACCCTAACCCTAACCCTAACCCTAACCCTAACCCTAACCCTAACCCTAACCCTAACCCTAACCCTAACCCTAACCCTAACCCTAACCCTAACCCTAACCCTAACCCTAACCCTAACCCTAACCCTAACCCTAACCCTAACCCTAACCCTAACCCTAACCCTAACCCTAACCCTAACCCTAACCCTAACCCTAACCCTAACCCTAACCCTAACCCTAACCCTAACCCTAACCCTAACCCTAACCCTAACCCTAACCCTAACCCTAACCCTAACCCTAACCCTAACCCTAACCCTAACCCTAACCCTAACCCTAACCCTAACCCTAACCCTAACCCTAACCCTAACCCTAACCCTAACCCTAACCCTAACCCTAACCCTAACCCTAACCCTAACCCTAACCCTAACCCTAACCCTAACCCTAACCCTAACCCTAACCCTAACCCTAACCCTAACCCTAACCCTAACCCTAACCCTAACCCTAACCCTAACCCTAACCCTAACCCTAACCCTAACCCTAACCCTAACCCTAACCCTAACCCTAACCCTAACCCTAACCCTAACCCTAACCCTAACCCTAACCCTAACCCTAACCCTAACCCTAACCCTAACCCTAACCCTAACCCTAACCCTAACCCTAACCCTAACCCTAACCCTAACCCTAACCCTAACCCTAACCCTAACCCTAACCCTAACCCTAACCCTAACCCTAACCCTAACCCTAACCCTAACCCTAACCCTAACCCTAACCCTAACCCTAACCCTAACCCTAACCCTAACCCTAACCCTAACCCTAACCCTAACCCTAACCCTAACCCTAACCCTAACCCTAACCCTAACCCTAACCCTAACCCTAACCCTAACCCTAACCCTAACCCTAACCCTAACCCTAACCCTAACCCTAACCCTAACCCTAACCCTAACCCTAACCCTAACCCTAACCCTAACCCTAACCCTAACCCTAACCCTAACCCTAACCCTAACCCTAACCCTAACCCTAACCCTAACCCTAACCCTAACCCTAACCCTAACCCTAACCCTAACCCTAACCCTAACCCTAACCCTAACCCTAACCCTAACCCTAACCCTAACCCTAACCCTAACCCTAACCCTAACCCTAACCCTAACCCTAACCCTAACCCTAACCCTAACCCTAACCCTAACCCTAACCCTAACCCTAACCCTAACCCTAACCCTAACCCTAACCCTAACCCTAACCCTAACCCTAACCCTAACCCTAACCCTAACCCTAACCCTAACCCTAACCCTAACCCTAACCCTAACCCTAACCCTAACCCTAACCCTAACCCTAACCCTAACCCTAACCCTAACCCTAACCCTAACCCTAACCCTAACCCTAACCCTAACCCTAACCCTAACCCTAACCCTAACCCTAACCCTAACCCTAACCCTAACCCTAACCCTAACCCTAACCCTAACCCTAACCCTAACCCTAACCCTAACCCTAACCCTAACCCTAACCCTAACCCTAACCCTAACCCTAACCCTAACCCTAACCCTAACCCTAACCCTAACCCTAACCCTAACCCTAACCCTAACCCTAACCCTAACCCTAACCCTAACCCTAACCCTAACCCTAACCCTAACCCTAACCCTAACCCTAACCCTAACCCTAACCCTAACCCTAACCCTAACCCTAACCCTAACCCTAACCCTAACCCTAACCCTAACCCTAACCTAACCCTAACCCTAACCCTAACCCTAACCCTAACCCTAACCCTAACCCTAACCCTAACCCTAACCCTAACCCTAACCCTAACCCTAACCCTAACCCTAACCCTAACCCTAACCCTAACCCTAACCCTAACCCTAACCCTAACCCTAACCCTAACCCTAACCCTAACCCTAACCCTAACCCTAACCCTAACCCTAACCCTAACCCTAACCCTAAC
>NC_087368.1:38774557-38937057 GCF_030014295.1 Loxodonta africana | reverse complement strand
CGAACCCCTAATCCTAACCCCTAACCCCTAGCCATAACCCTAAACCCTAAACCTAAACCCTAACCCTACCCCAACCCTTAACCCTAAGCACTAACTCTACCCCTAACCCCTAACCCTACCCCTAAAACCTAACCCTAACGCTAACCCCTAGGGCAACCCAGCAGGCTATGGCTGCTCTAGGCTGCCAGAAGTGTACTTAGAAAATTCTTTGGAGGCCCAGCCGGTAACTGCTCCATGAGGCATCTCAGAAGGGTACAGGGTGTAGGGAACGGATATATCATTTGATAAGTGCACACCCAGGTCCTGACCGCTAGCCAGGGATGAAAAGGTCTCTATACCGTGACAAGGAGCCCTGGTGGCGTAGTGGTTAAGAGCTACACCTGCTAGCAAAAAGGTCAGCAGTTCAAATCCAGCAGCCACTCCTTGGAAACCCTAAGGAGACAGTTCTACTCTATCCTATAGGGTCGCTATGAGTCCGAATCCACTCGACCCTAACGAGTTTGATTTCTGGTATACTGTGACATGAAAAGATAGCCACGACATATGGTTACGTGAAAAAGAGGGCGGTTCAAAACATAAAAACTTTAATTCAATAGAATTACCTTTTTATTGCAAACATGAATTCCAACCTGAAGTGGAAATTCACCTTATCCCACTCTGCTTGGGCCATTGCCAACCGCTTTGCCTCTTGGTCCTCAAGGGAAAGTCTCCGCGAATACAGAAACCTCAGGCAGTCGCCCTCGCCCCCGCCCAGCCGGCCGCCGACCTGGGCTGGGTCTAGAAGGAACTTGACACTCTAAGCACCTGCGCGAGGAGGTAGGCTCAGTCCGCGCCCACTGGGCCCTCTCCTTCCCGGATCCGCGGGAACGGGCACAGCCCGGGCCCACAGGTGAGCACGGAGGCGGTGCGGGGCTCAGAGTCCACTGTCTGGTGCTGCAAGAAGCCCACTGGAGCGATTCCAGAGACAGGCAGCCAGGCCGGTGACCAGCGAGCATAACAAGGTGAGCCAGTAGGTGAAGAGGCGCCTGCAGGGAAGAGCGTCCGCGGGCCACGCCCACCCTACCCCGCCCACGGGCACCGCCCGCCTGCCCACTGTGGCCCAGCAATCCCACTCCTTGGAATATATCCTAGAGAAATAAGAGCCTTTACACAAACAGATATATGCACGCCCATGTTCACTGCAGCCCTGTTTACAATAGGAGAAAGATGGGAGCAACCAAGGTGCCTATCAACAGATGGATAAATAAATTATGGTATATTCACACAATGGAATACTAAACATTGATAAAGAACATTGATGAATCCACAAAACATTTAATAATATAGAGGAATCTGGAAGGCATTATGCTGAGTGAAATTCGTTGCAAAAGGTCAAATACTGTATGAGACCACTATTTTAAGAACTGGAGAAATAATTTAAACAGAGAAGAAAATTTACAAGAGTGGGGAATAGGGAGGGAGAAGGGTATTCACTAATTAGATAGGAGACAGCAACTATTTTAGGTGAACGGTAAGACAACACACAATACAGGAGAGGTCACCACAACTAGACTAAACCAAAAGCAAAGAAGTTTCCTGAATAAACTGAATGCTTCGAATGCCAGTGTAGCAGGGGTGGGGGTGTCGGGACCATGGTTTCAGGGGACGTCTGAGTCAATTGGCACAATAAAATCTATTAAGAAAACATTCTGCATCCCACTTTGACGGGTGGTATCCGGGGTCTTAAATGCTAGCAAGCAGCCATCTAAGATGCATCAATTGGTCTGAACCCACCTGGAGCAAACAACAATGAAGAACACCAAAGATACAAGGTAATTATGAGCCCAAGAGACAGAAAGGGCCACATAAACCAGAGACTACATCAGCCTGAGACCAGAAGAGCTAGATGGTGCCCGGCTATAACCGATGTCTGTCCTGACAGGAAACACAACAGAGAATCCCTGAGGATGCAGGAGAGCAGTGGGATGCAGACCTCAAATCCTCATAAAAAGACCAGGCTTAATGGTCTGACTGAGACCAGAAGGACCCTGGAGGTCATGGTCCCCACACCTCCTGTTAGCCCAAGACAGGGACCATTCTCAAAGCCAACTCTTCAGACAGAGATTGTACTGGACTATGGGACAGAAAGTGATGCTGGTGAAGAGTGAGCTTCTTGGCTCTAGGAGACACATGAGGTTATGTGGGCAGCGCCTGTCTGGGAGATGAGAGGGCCGAGGGGGTCAGACACTGGCCAAATGGACGAAAAATAGAAAAATAGAGAGTGGAAAGGAGTGTGCTGGCTCATTAGGGAGGAGAGCAACTAGGAGTATATAGCAAGGTGTTTATAAATTTTTGTATGAGACTGACTTGATTTGTAAACTTTCACTTACAGAACAATAAAAAAAAAAAAGAAACATTTTTTGACTTATGTATTTGAATGCAAGAAACTGGACATTGTCTTCTCATCCACACAATGTACTGGGAACATTCCGGTACTTGTACCACAAACTGGTTTTCGATAAAACGTAAAACTCGTATTATTTTACGTACTTGAATGGGAGAAACTGTATACTTTCTCACTCAGAGAATGTATGAGAAACACTCCCAGGCTTTTAATAAAGGATTTTGTGTTAAGAGGTGAAAGTCCTATGACTTCATCTACTTGAATGAGAAAAACTAGATACTGGTTACTCATTCGCACAATGTATTGGGAACTTCCCTGTTCTTGTAACACAAAGTGTACTTCGAAAAGGTGTAAAACTTTTGACTTCATATACTTGAGTAGAAGAAAGTGTACATTGTTTTTTGGTAACAGGTAAAAACTCTTGACGTTACCTACGTAAGGGCTTTTTGGGAATCCAGTCATTACTTTTCTCAGATAAAAGTTCCTGGTCTACAGGTGACCTATGAGGAGGTATCAGCCAAAAAAAGCACATGACCTGTGAATTAGGCTACAACAGAGGTTTAAATTGAGAGGGCTGTATAGGTCATTTGTGTGTGTGTGTGGAAATGCCAGACTGTGTTGCTCAACAGGCGAGTTTAGGAAGAGCCTTCATTGTTTTCTTGCTTAATCACTCATTCCCTGCAGGCCATAAACAGAAGTCTGTGTTTCTATTTAAATTCCTCTTAACAGCACGTTGGCAGAGAGTGGGGGCGGGGGGTGTGGTTTTATATGTCCCCAGGACAAGACCACAAACGGATTTTATTGTCTCTCCCCAGTAAAAGCAAATCAAGATTTTAATAAATTGCAATAATAAAGGATTGGCTACATCTATTTCTCCTAACATTGTAAAAAAAAAAAAAAAAAATCGTAAGGACACCAAAATCCAACTTGTCAGCTGGCGCGTCACTGACAACCAAAACTCAAACCAAACCCATTACTAAGCACTTTAATCACTGTGCCATAGGGCTCTTCCACCTACAACTTAAACCTCCATAATGTACCAGCAGCAATCAAGTTTTTTTAAGTTACCACAAGGGGGTGGTAAAGGACTACCAAAAAAAAAAAAAAAAACTCCCATTGCCATCAAGTAGACCAACTCATAGTAACCCCAAAGGACACGGTAGTACTGCCCCATATTTTCCAAAGAGCACCTGCTGGATTCGAACTGCTGACTTTTTGGTTAGCTGCTGTAGGTCTTAAACACGACGCCACTAAGGTTTCCTAAAGGACTACATAAACCAAAAAAAAAAAAAAATTCCAACTCAGGGAAACCCTAATTGCCCTCTTCTCCTTGGGCCATCCCTCTCCCTTAATTCCTTACTTCCTCAATAGTAGTAATTCCCTGGGTACCCTGTTTTTCTAAGCAACTATCTTTGGTCAACCAAGTAGGACACTAATGGTCCCATTTAGTGTGTCTCACTGCTCACGTGCTGGTAGTCTGATCTGAACATCATGTTTATGTCCTGAGTTTTTACAAGTCAATGGCAGTAAAGCAGAGTAGCCGATTCTGACCAGACTGGGCAGGCCTCCTTTTTCCTACTTCGAGGGATCATAACCTAACCCATTCCTGTTGAGTTGATGCCGACTCACATCCACCCCACAGGACACAGTAGAACTGCCCCACAGGGTTTCCAAGGCTGTAATCTTTACATAATCAGGCTGCCACATCCTTCTCCCACAAAGCAGCTGGAGAGTTCCAAACACCAACCTTTTGGTTAGCTGCTGAGCATTTAACCACTGTGCCACCAGGGCTCCTTTCAAGGGATTATACCTCCCTCCAAATTCCTCTCTGGTGATGTCTTCCCTGCAGAATTTGTCACAGTTAACACGGATTAATTTTTGCTTCTATCTCCGCTCCCCAGTGTATGTTGTTCCTGACCAATGGACTGAGGAGGAGAGGTCTTGAAGTCCTGTTAAGAACATGTGAAGGAGACACTGAAACAAAGCCTGGAGTTAAAGTGAGCCTCCTTCTGGGGCAGGACAGGAGAGCCTTCAGAACCTTCCAGGCAAGAGCAGAGGGCTGTAGCTGAAGTTTAGCAGGAGGGCTCAGATCATTTAGATTCTGTATGGGATTTTGGGTTTAGCCCCTTTTATGCCACAAAAGTTCACTAGTTAGGATGGAGGTACCTTGACTCGGCATCAGGCCCCCAGGTGAGTCAATTTACCAGCAGCAGAGCTACAGCTAGGCAGATCTGCCACTCTCCTGCGATGTTCAAAACTAGACTGATGAGCTAACAGGTGAGCCACCTGACCTCGCTGGCATCCTCATGCATCAATGCCAAGCTTAAACTGCTTTTAGGTCCATCACGCACGTCAGATAACCCTCACAGGCCACACGTCATCCAAAACACTAATGCAGGGATTAGGACTATTCAAACACTGGCATTCCCCCCTCTTACCGGCACTAATTTCACTCTGGTTTTCCAGAAGTGAAAAAAAAAAGCATTTCTCGGATTTTTTTCCCCCATGTTTCCACTACCAGAAATGGAGGAAGTGCCTGCACGGTCACGTGGAAGGAGCTGTCGATGCTAAGGCATCCTGAATTCCAGCTGATTCACTGGGCCCCTCAATCCCAGACAACCCCATGTCGTCTGCCTGTCTGCTGCTGCCTGCCTGTCAAGTGAGCAAGCTTGTTGCAGTTTTAGTCACAGCACAGCCACGCCTCCTTCATTTGCTCATCCCACATGGCTTCCTGCCTTGGAAAAGGGACTCTTCAGGGGTCCCTGGAACATGTCTCTGTGGGCAAGGAGGTTTTCTCTTGAGCTGTAACCACACATTCCTTTAGCTGGGGCCCCACTGGGGACTGGTGGCACACAGCTGCCTAAGGTGCCATTCCACGCTTTCCAAGTTACTTTGGTTAACTGCCATCCTGACTAGGACTAGAACTGTTTCTTCCGTTATCAGTGGCCCTCTAAGGAAGTCAAGAGAGAGGCTGTTACTTCAGTCCCTAAGTGGGCAGAGCAAGCTGCTTCCTCAGGGTTTCCTCTCTGGCAGTGGGGGAAGGAAGGGTACCGAAAGGTAGAGGGCACTGCTGCCAATAACCCATCACTCCAAGCTGTGCCTCGATCCATAGTTCTAACTTCCTAATGGCTTCCTAAAGACTTCTGCCAAATTTACTTTCCTCTGCTCAATATTCTTCCGCTTTGCACCCTGAAGCATTGGCCACTGAAGAAACCGCAGATTAGATTCTTCCAATATGGGAAGCACAAGGAATTGCCCCATTTGGCTGTTGTTTTTACTGCATCTGTAAGATACAACCTTCCTTCCTGTTATACAAAGCCTCCCAGTCCCTTTTTCCAGTGGGGCAGACAAGAGCCATCAGCCCTGTTCCCATGCTCTCAAATACCTGAGGTTTCCAGCCAGGCAGCTTTACCCCAAGTGCTGATTCCATCCTCTGACTAGTTTCAGTAAAACTGCAGAAATCCGGATATCCTTAATTATGCCCTTTTCCCCACTGTGTCGCTCAAAGACAGTACGAAAGGGCATGTAGTCTACTAAAGATGGGAGCCCTACGGGTGATGAGTCTAACCAGGTCTCGGGGTTCGTAAGCTGAAGGGAAGACAAGGGCTCCTCACAAACTCCAAAGAAGGGAGATTACTCAAGGCTTTGATCCCATCTGACACAGGATCCCATACCTGACACATGAAGACCAAGAGCTTGATCTTTTGATCAGAAGGGGCCTTTTCTTCCCAGCTAGGAAGCATCCCTCACCCGTCAACTTTCTTTGTACAATAAATCTCATCTTAACAGATAATTTTTCTCTGGCCACTAGCTTAGCTCTCAACAGATGTATTCAGACAACATTTTAATGTACATATTAATATAACTTTCTGCTTTACAATTTCCATGGCACCCTTCAATTAGAGGTATAATTACAACACGTTATGGGTAGAAAAGCAGGGGTTTCTAAGTAAGTTGAAGATTATCCCAAACATCTTGATCTTTGTGATAAAATTACATTGTTATCTACCAAATTTGACACTATGTTCTGTTATACTCACCTTTTATAGTCTATCTTTCTTGACTACAGGTAAGACGGAGTGGAAAAAGGAGCAGAACCTATTACTTAGGACCCTGAAGAGGCAAACTCCGTAGGAGCTGTTTTGCTTTTTCCAAAAGCAGCAGCATCAGAATACAGGGAAGGACTTAGCTGGTAGAGAACGTAGTCACCCAAGTGATGGACACCATCGTTAGCTCACTGCATTAAGCTAAATAGGACACAGTTACGGATGCCCTTCTTTACCCCGGCTAAATGGTTTTATCGGCTTGTGTAACTGAGCAAATAACTAACGTTCAGTAAGAAACGGAAGCCTGGTACACAAGAAAACGAGCTGCACGCACCTCATTATTACAAACTACAAGTCACGTTATTACTTTTTCTCCACGTATTGTCAGCCATGGCTCTCCATCCGCTTCCCTCCGGTGAAACACGTACCAAAACCCACGGTACAGTGAGTGTGGCTTTTTTATCTGGAAGCCCTGGGCTGGCACTCCAACTCTGACACTTTCTAGCACTTCTAGGGAAGTTAACCTGAACTCCAGTATATGTGAAATGGTGATAACACCTACCAGCACTAGGCAGGGCAGTTCCCATAACTAAATTAAATACATTTTATACTAGGAGCCCACTGTAAATACCTGGCACTTAGGGACAGATTTATGTTGGCAACACAGTAACAATCAATAAAACACAAAAAACAACTCTCTGCTAATAGTGAAGCTTAGACGCACTCCTTAAAAATTAAACATGACATTCTGACACGTTTGATGACAAGTTTTAGTTGGACTGCGAGGAGCAGTGGCTCTGGCTGAGTTTCTTTCTTGCTTCTATTCTTTTTAGTCAGTAAGTGAAGAACACAGGCCACTCAAGTGTACATATAACACAGGGTCTATCTTTGGGTTTACCAGCAGCTAAAGCAACTTAGAAAGAATACTTTGCAGACTGAGAATTCCAATCATGAAATACAAAACATGTATGTATATGTAACTTGCTTAGACTTGAGAGCATAACTGCTCAAAAAAGGATTCAGTTTTTTTTTTTATTGTTAAGCTGCAACATACGTGGTTTAATACAACAAAAAAAAAACATTTAATCAAGTGAAAACTAAAACTGAACAATAAACACTCAAAACAAAATCTTTTCCATTGGAAACACGTTAAGATGAATACGGGGTTTTGTTACCATCTTACTGCAATTTTCTTATGTGTTACTAGGCTACATACCCCGTGTCTTCTGTAATCATGCAGATGTGAATGCAAGCTTGAATGATTAAATAAATGAAAAGTCCGTTTACTGCAGAGAATCATTTCACAAGGCAGCCAAACTAGGTTTAGAGAACAAAATTATTCAAGAAATTCTCCACGTGTTTAGGTTCATTTTAAAATCCATGAACCTTAAGCTGTTCCTCCTTGACAATGCCAACCTGCAAAATAAAACCTAATTTAGCAAAATCACTCAGAGAAATAAATAAATTCATCCTTAAGACAGCACAGAGGAGTTGTTAAAAAGAATCCTTGTTCCTAACATATTCCAACACTTAATACTTGGGGCATACGCTATTAATGACAATTCCGCACACATCTGAGAACCTTTACCTGCCAAGAAACACCCTGCACAGACATAGGAACTATCAGGTCATTCTAATGATGCAGAAAAAAACTGGATTAAAGTCTTTCTGCCTTCAAATTAAATACTATTATTTTATTTAGCTGATTTACTTCAATCACACGTTCTTTACAAAATAGGAAATTATTAACGTTGCCTTTAAATACAACTTTACAAGAAATCTCCAGGTTGCACATAAAGCGCCCCATCACTTACCTCCAAGAGAAACTGGCAAATATTTTTTCTTTGGTCGCCTTGAAGCTGAATAACCTCCCCGTACTCAGGATGTTCAATCACAGTACCGTTACAGGCAAACTTCTGGAGACGTACATAAATTGGACCAGATACAGTAAGTTCCACCATAAAACTAAAATTAACTATTTCAGTATGTTTGTTTTTATACACTTAATAAGCAGGTCTCGTCCCTGTAGTTCTGAAGCCCTCTAATTAACTTAAAAACAAATTGGCAGGTCACATAAAACTCTAACCGATTTATATGAGACATCAAGAACTAAATATTTCACACTGTATAAAGTTTTACTGCTTACTTAAAAGTCAGGTAAATCTCATTTTAAAATGGGACTCCCATTCTGGGAGAATAACCAAATATCTGGTTGTCAATTTCAAGAGTGAACAAAGCTTTCTTGGGTCCAGTCATTTCATACACACTGATATATTGAACTAAATATGAGAGCCGTATCCAATTCAGAGGTCTGCATCAATAACTAAATTTGTGTCTTTTTCTCTCTAACACCCTTACCTTTTTGAAAGCCTTCACCAGTTTCTTTTTGTCGTAATCATCTGCGATGCCCTGAACAGTCGTCAGTGTCTTCCTGCCGTTCCGCTGCTGGATTCTTATGTGGATGTAATCTTCAGTCCCTGCCGGGAGTAAGTCGTCACCCTTAGTTGCATCAGCAAAGGGGTCTACAAACGGATACGAAAAAATCCAAAGCAAAAAGATATAGTTTAGTGCTTTCCAGAAACAAAGTACGGTACAAATCCAGTCAGTAAGCAAGGCAGGTTCTGGTGTCTATGCTTTTTTGCAGGGGGTATAGGGAAGAACAGAAATTCCGTTGCTGTCGAGTCCATCCCGACTCACAGCGACCCTGTATGAGAGTGGGGTATTGTCATAGCCTCCCACGTACCCCATCGCAAAGAACAGAAAAAAACAAGGAGATATACCCGTTGTAACGTAAAAAGAAATAGTTATAGGTACGCGGTCCTCTAAGGAGAATAAAGAGATGTTAAAACCTTAATCTTATATGCACTATAAAAACATGCGTCATCTCGATTACATTCTCGTGTCACCAGAAAACATCCAAATGTGCCCACTGTAGTCATTTCACCCTAACTACGCCCTGGCCGCCCAGGTACAGGTGGGTGGGTGTTAGACGTCCACACTTCGACCCCACAAACCACCAGACAAGCAAAGCAGACCGGACCACTGAGCCCCGCGACGGGCCAGGGGCCTGGGATCTGCATCTCGGTGACCCCAAGGCCGCTCAAACACGGGGCCCACCGCTGGTGGGGGCGCATCCCCGGGCCCCGCGGACGGGGGTCGCCGAGGCCTCCAGGGACCGGGGTCACGGGGGTCGCGGGGTCACGGGCGGCGGGGAGCCGGGGTCGCGGGGTCGCGGGCGGCAGGCGGCCGGGGTCCACGCAGCGTGGTCGGGGGGCCGGTCATTCGGTGGGGGGCCGGGGTCGCGGGGTCACGGCGGCGGGCGCCCACGGAGCAGCGTCGGGGAGCAGCGGCGGCGACCGTTCCTGGAGCCGGTCGCCGGGGCCCCGTCGCCATCTTCCGGGCACCGAGACAAAGCCCACTCGGGGGCGGGAGGGCGGAGGCGGCCCTCGGGTGCTGCCCCGGCGGCGGCCCGGGGAGGGCGGGCGGGGGCGGCCAGACGGCCGGGCGCGCGGAGAAGGCGAGGGGCGCGGCGGCGGGGGCCCTTACCGAAAGATTGGAGGTTCTGGATAGTGGACATGCGACACTAGTGTGAGGCCGGTGAGGGGATAAAACGCCCGCGGGGCCCGCCCGGATCACCGTGTCAGGAGGCTGCAGGGGCGAGGAAACGGAAATGAGTGCGGAAAAGCTTCGCCTCGGGCTCGGACTCGGCTGCAGCGTCTGCGGCGGCGGAAGCCGGGAGGAGGCAGGAAGAGGCGAAGGAGGAGGCGGAGGAAGAGGCGGCGGCGGCGACGGAGGGGACGACGCGAGAGAAGAGGCGGCGCTGCGGCTTCTCCCACAAAATGGCCGATTGGAGACTATTTAGTCGCGCCCACCGCCCCTCCCACGTGACCCCCTGGCGCCAGGAATCTTGGGATTTGTAGTTTTCCGGAGGCGAGAGAGCCAGGAAAGCCTGCAGCCCTCGGGACTTCCGGGACCGCAATTCCCGTCAGGGAGCGCACCCGCTGGTACCGGGCGTCCTGGGGGCTCCTGGCCGGCGGTAAAGGTCGTGGCGGCTGCAGATGCGGCCGGAACCGCAGCCTTGGCGCCGGGCTTCGTGCCCGCGCTCGGGTCCTCCCTCCGGTCCCTGTTCCTCTCCGGCGGCACAGTGGCGGCACGGAGGGGCGGGAGCTGGAGAGATAATGGCCATCCGTCGCCCTCGAAACCGCGGGTGATGCAAGTAAAATCGAGGTGTCTGGCAGGCGCAAAACAAGCCCCTGACTCGACGGGCGCCCCTCAGCACCTCCTGCCTCGAAATTTGAGCTCCCGGTTCAGGTCAGGAGCCGTGCTGGCCTCCGTTAAAGTTCGCGGTGGGAGTCGCCGCCCTCGTCGTGCTGACCTCTGGTTCCCTAGCGCAGAGGTTCTCAAACTTCAGCTGCGTCTGTTTACCGAGGCTCGATGCTGAGCCTTAACCCCCGAGTTCCAGAAGGTCCGGGCTGTGGGCTGGAAATTTGCAGTTCTAACAAGCCACCAGGTGAGGTTGATGCTGCAGCGCTCACAAGCCACCAGGTGAGGTTGACGCCGCAGTTCTAACAAGCCAGGTGAGGTTGATGCTGCAGCGCTAACAAGCCACCAGGTGAGGTTGATACCGCAGTTCTAACAAGCCACCAGGTGAGGTTGATGCCGCAGCGCTAACAAGCCACCAGGTGAGGTTGATGCCGCAGCTCTAACAAGCCGCCAGGTGAGGTTGATGCCGCAGCACTAACAAGCCACCAGGTGAGGTTGATGCCGCAGTTCTAAGAAGCCACCAGGTGAGGTTGATGCCGCAGTTCTAACAAGCCACCAGGTGAGGTTGATGCCGCAGCACTAACAAACCACCAGGTGAGGTTGATGCCGCAGTTCTAACAAGCCACCAAGTGAGATTGATGCCGCAGTTCTAACAAGCCAGGTGAGGTTGATGCTGCAGCGCTAACAAGCCACCAGGTGAGGTTGATGCTGCAGCGCTAACAAGCCACCAGGTGAGGTTGACGCCGCAGTTCTAACAAGCCAGGTGAGGCTGATGCTGCAGTTCTAACAAGCCACCAGGTGAAGTTGATGCCGCGGTGCTGACAAGCCACCAGGTGAAGTTGATGCCCCTGATCAGGGATCAAGCTTGAGAACCACTGCCAGCTGGTGGGGGTCAGGCCTGTCTCAACTGAATCATACCAGAAAACTAGCCTGTCACCTCATCTTGTGTTCCTTATATGCTTGAACACAGAGCCTTGAACTGGTTAGGTGTCAGGTATATC
Source organism: Loxodonta africana (assembly GCF_030014295.1). Classification (NCBI taxonomy): domain Eukaryota; kingdom Metazoa; phylum Chordata; class Mammalia; order Proboscidea; family Elephantidae; genus Loxodonta; species Loxodonta africana. Next base: position 38,925,364 of record NC_087368.1, on the reverse strand, counting down.
TAGAAGGTGACCTCAGGAAATAGGTTAATTGATAAAGAGACAGGTACTGATACTGAGGTGTCTTCATCTCAAGTCAAATGTGCTCCAACTGAGAAGAAACAAACCCAGACTTTAGGAATGGGCTCACCTAGGCAGGTACTCAACTATCAAACTTGGTTAGCTTTCTGGAAGCAAAGAAATAGACTAAAATTTAAAGATTCTTAAATTTTTTTTTTTTTTTTGCCTAGCAGTATTGTGAAGACTATGAACCCCTTTCGGTGAATGTTTTTAAGTGAATAAAATAACAGGTTTATAAAGGAAACCAATTATATTGAAATTAAAACAACACATCTATCATATCACAATAAGTGCTTTATTAATGCATTAATAAGATATAGCAGGTCTAAAAACTAATATCAAAAAGGTGATAAACATGAAAGATAATTTGAGATGTCTGCACCAGAAATGTAATATAAAATATCTGTGACTTTTATTGGTGCAAAGTGAGGGGTTTTTCTAATACTACTGTGATGTTGCCTACGTTCGTAATGGAAAGAAATGTTAAATTTTACTTAAAGGCTAATGAAAATGCAGAGGTAATTTTTTTTCCCATCCAGCTTTAGGAATCCCCCTCACGTTTCACCCATGGGCCAAGGGATCTGCAGACTCCAGGTTAAACATACCTGGATCTGGTAGTCTTTTGTGTTTGCAGTGATGATATGTGCCATTTACTGTGCTTAGTATTTGCCTGTTACAGGGCTTGTTTATAATATTCATCTTCATAGCTGTTCTGTGAAGTAGATGTTTTAACTCCATTTACCAGATGTGGAAACGGAGGCTTCGCTAGGCTAAATAACCTGCCTTAAAAAACCAGACTCATAACTCTCACTAATCTAGGTACATTTTTGGTCGTCTGGTCCTGATTTAAATGAAAAACACTTTTCTTATCCAAACTAAGGTATAAGATTCTAGAGGTGGTTCCAAAACAAGGAAAGTCAGAAGTTTTTTGTTGTCCATGTGTTGATCGTGATTGCTCTGTCTCTGCTCCTTGGTCTCTCACCTTCACGTGAGTCTGAGTGATTTCTGATACTACTCTAGATGACGTGCAGAATTAAGTGCTTCTCTGTTTTTTCATACTAGATATTCATAAGCATTTTGCATTATATTCTTAGTAGGAGCCAAACGTGATCTAGTGAAGAAAAATAACAAACAGAGAAGTTTTTTAAAAAAATCCCAAAATTCTAGAGTTCTCACAGTCGTTATCCATGTCAGGAGAATTCATCCTTTCTTAGGGCTAGCGTTTACATCAGAAAACCCCGGAAGTTCAGAAATGTTCCACCAAAACCAATTATACATCCAGGTTAGACACAGTTGTGATTACATCGTAAAGGCTGTTCTGGGTCTGTGGTCCCTCATAGCCTTTGTGTTCAGACCTGCACTGTCCGACATTGAAGCCAGTAGCCACGTGTGGCCAGTGAGCACCTGAAGTGTGGCTAGTACAAATGAGATGACCTTCCGAAGAATTAAATTGTCTTCCTTTCACCTGTTTCTTTTTACTCTTTGAAAACTTATATGTAGCTCTCATTCTGTTTCTATTAGCGCCAGTTTACAGTGAACGGATTTGAACTACGTATGAAATTATAATAAATATGAATATAAAATTATTATAAAAAGAACAAACTAAAGCATTTAAAATCTGATATTTTGGGTTCTAAATGGTACCAGGCTAGTTTAAGAAGATTATTTCTTATTTCAGAAAGTTTAGATCACTTGCAGAGAATAGTACTATTGACTGAAGGAATCAGGAAAGATAAAAGAATAGTTTAAAAAGAAAAGCCTCAAAAACGAGAGATAGACTCCAGATCTGCCTCTGAACTTCAGAGCGGTTAAAGGAAAATAATCTAGAAAATCCATATGCCTACAAGATATAAACATACCAGTTAGGCAGGATGAATAGCTTTGCCCGGCTCTGAGCCATGAGAGATGTTTTTCTTGGACCCTCACAAAGGGGACACTGTGATGTAGTACACTACATCCCTCGCAGTTGGCTTACAGTGACCATGATGTGGGTTTTGTGCAGCTGTTTCTTACATCTGCTAATGAACGTGCTAGCTGGTTAGAACCTGGGGTCCTCACCATCCATAACATGAAAATGTGCCACTCAAATCTCCTGCTTCAGCTCCTGTAATTGACTGACAGCTTCAGCTGCTATACTTGGAATTTAATGCTGTGTCCTGCTGAGGCCACACTTCCCACAGGCTGCTCCCGGGCAGTGACTGAAAGCAAGAAGGATACAAATGCAGGCCTGTTCCTGAGAGATGTGGGACTTCTCTGATGCGTGACTTTATCTCAAGGACTTGCTGTTGGCCTGCTTGAACTTTCTCACGTTTGTGCTGCAGTCTGAAATTCTTAGTCAACCTTCTTCTTTCCCTCTCCCTTTCACAGGGTCACCGTGCCTGGCTCCCTCCTCTTTCCCTCACAGGTATTTTCCCCAGTAGGTCTCTTTCACATCTCATCCTGTCTTGATGTCTGCTTTTCAAAGGACCGTGGTTTCAGGGGACATATAAGTCAATTGGCATAATAAAATCTATTAAGAAAACATTCTGCATCCCACTTTGGAGAGTGGCATCTGGGGTCTTAAATGCTAGCAAGCAGCCATCTAAGATGCATCAATGGTCTCAACCCACAGAAAGGGCCACATAAACCAGAGACTGCATCAGCCTGAGACCAGAAGAACTAGATGGCCCCTGGCTACAACTGATGACTGCCCTGACAGGGAACACAACAGAGAACCCCTGAGGGAGCAGAAGAGCAGTGGCATGTACACCCCAAATTCTAATAAAAAGACCAGACTTAATACTCTGACGAGACTAGAAGGACCCTGGTGGTCATGGTCCCCAGACCTTCTGTTAGCCCAAGATAGGAACTGTTCCCAAAGCCAACTTTTCAAACAGGGATTGGTCTGGACAGTGGGATACAAAATGATACTGGTGAGGAATGAGCTCTTGGATCAATTAGACACATGAGGCTATGTTGGCATCTCCTATCTGGAGGGGAGATGAGAGGGCAGAGGGAGTCAGAAGCTGGTGGAATGGAAACGAAAAGACAGCGTGGAGGAAAGGAGTATGCTGTCTCATTAGGGGGAGAGCAATTAGGAGTATATAGCAAGGTGTGTATAAATTTTTGGATGAGATACTGACTTGATATGTAAACTTTCACTTAAAGCACAATAAAAATTTAAAAATAAAAAGGTCATGCACATGGATATGTCTCACTTTTTCTTCTCTTTTCTCAAGTGACTAGGAGTGACAAGGCAGACCCAGCCAGCCTCCTGCTCCCTTTTCTCTCATGTGTCCTTGAGCCTTTTCATCTCTTCAGTTGCCTACCTCCTGTACAGCCAGTGGGTCCTATGAATTGAGTTTGGGGTCAAGGGGAGGAGTTGACCCCATAGGCCTCCACTCCTTGATTTTACGTTCCAGACCAGCTTACCTAATAGCTCTGCCTTGGGTTTCAGTCACAAGCTGGGGCTACAAGAATATTTTTTCTGACCCTTGAGAATAAATCTCCCTTGTGGGATTCTGGGGGGGAGGGGGGTGCCTTATAACTGAGTGTATGGTTTAAATATACCTCGATCCAATGGATTATTATGATGTAGCATTCAAAGAGTCTGGACTAAGACTTAGATCTGGGATCATATCCCTGTTCGGCCATTACTAGCTATGTGAACATCACTTCTCTAAGTCTCAGTTTTCTCTTCTTTGAAAAGGGTACAATGTTCCTATCTCAGAGTTTTGTACTTATTGGATCAGAAAATGTATAAAAAACACTTAGTATAGTGCCAGGTACAGAAATTGAAGCTTTATTTATCCAAAGTCTTTTCCAGTAGCTGTACAATGAGAATGCTTGGAAGTAATTCCTGATATGAGATTGAGGTAGCTGATAGAGTATCACACATTGTCCTGCAGAATCTATATATGTTTCTCTCTTCATTTCCTACAGTCCTGTGCTCTTGTGAAATCGGATTTACAACCACAGTCACTTTGGTTCATTATAATCAAATTTGGTTTGGAACAATGGAAGTCCAGTTATGCAACCTGATTATACTGGGACAGAGCATGTCCGGTACCTGTATTTACAGAAATAAAACCTCTTTGCTGTCATGAGATTTATATATACTTAAACCTTAGGAAAGGGACAAGCGTGAAAGGTACCTGAGGCAGAAAGACCCACCCTTGACCACTCCATCTCTGCTCATACATCCTTCTGCTCTAGGGAGATGCTGGGCAGCATATTCTTTTTGCCCCCGCCCCAAGGTTAAATTGTGCATATTTCTCAATCAGACATGACCTTGACATTACCAGATCCGTTCCTGGCATTATATTTAACTCTCCATTTAAAAATAGATGCTCCTGCAATCATATCTGTCTAAATGGAAATAATTTAAATCTTTTGATTGAAACAAGCTTAGAAAGTGTTTGAATATTATTAATTGTAAGGATTTCTACGAATGAACATTGGGACTGCTGATTTGGGCTTGATTGTAATCTCAGTTGACCTGGACGTGGCTTATATGTAACAATATGCCTATCTACAGGCATACATTTCTTTAACCTTCAAACAAAGCTGCATCTTCTCCATTGCCAACGTGGGACTGCAATATTTAAGAGATGGTGTTAGGGATTGGGTTTTGTCCCTCACAAAGAAATGTGGAGTTACTAACCCCTGAACCTGTAAATAGAACCCTGTTTGGAAATGGGAGTTTTGTTTTATGTTAACGAGCCCATAACAAAGTAAGGTGGTCCTAATCACTTCTGAGTGGTGGTTTATAAAAAGAGCAGAGTGGACACAGAGACACATGCACACAAGGGAAATATACCAAACGAAGACAGATACGTGCAGCAGATGCATATACAAGCCCACGAATGCCAAGGATTGCCAGAAGCTACTAGAAGCTGAAACAGACAAGGAAGGACTTTCCCCCTAGATCCATGCCCTGAATTCAGACTTCTAGCTTCTTGAATTATGAAAAAATAAATTTCTGTTCCTTAAAGTACCCACTTATGGTATTTTTTATTATCGCTGTGCTGGGTAACAGACAGTTGGTCACTTTAAACAAGATGCCCTACCCCACAATTTCTTTGCGAGTCACGTCAAGCAAAAAATTGATTAAGCTTCCTGAGAGAGACGAGGAGATAAACTCCTCAAGGAAAGGGATTAAGTTCTAATCATGGTAACTAGTGCCCAACAATGGCTGTCTACAGCATGTGTTCAGCACATGTATTTTTTGTACCACTTTATGTGTAGTGGGGCCCTGGTGGCACCGTGGTTAAAAGCTCGGCTGCTAACCAAAAGGTCAGCAGTTGGAATCCCCTAGCTGCTCCTTGGAAACCATATGGGTCAGTTCTACTCCATCCAATAGGTTTGCTATGAGTCTACAGGATGACAACAGGTTTATGTATAGTAAGTGATATGGCCAGATACATCCATTTCTTCCCTCCCAGTCTTTGTGTTATTGTTATCATACATTTTACTTTTCTACTATTTTGTTCTTATTTTTGTTTAAAACAGCCAATTATATTTTAAGAGGTTTAAATAATAAGAAAAATATCTTGTATGTTTATCCATGGTAGTTACCATTTCCAGGGCTCTTCATTCCTCTGTGTAGATCCATGTTTTCATCTGGTGTTATTTTCTTTCTGCCTAAACTGCTTCTTTTAACATTTCTTGTGTGAGTTAACTAGTGATAATTTCAATTTTTGTATGTCTATAGTGTCTTTATTTCACTTTAATTTTTTTAAAGATTATTTTTGTTACATATTAGAATTCTATATTGGCTTCTTTCTTTCAGCACTTTAAAGATATTGTTCCAGTGTCAGCTTGTCTGCATTGTTCCCAGTGAGAAATTGCTGTCATCCTTACCTTTGTCCCCCATATGTAACTTTTTTTTTCCCCTTCTGGCTGCTTTTAAGATTTTACCTTTAAAACTAGTTTTGAGCAATTTGATTATCATGTGGCTTGATATAGGTTTCATTATGGTTCTTTTGTTTGAGGTCCACTGAGCTTCTTTGATCTGTGGGGTTGTTAAAAATTTCATTAAATTTGGACAATTTTTCATTATTTCTTCAAATATTTTTTCTATCCTACCCTTCTTTCTTTTAGCAACTCCAACTACCCATATTATTAGGCTGCTTGAATTCGTCCATGGCTCACTGATGTTCATTTTTTCCTTTTTTCTCTCTGTGTGATGGCTTTATAATGTGTCAACTTAGCTAGACTGAACCATGTTTACCAGGATTTCCTTTCGTGTATGTTTCTGGTTTGGGTGGGACACAAGGGAGAGTCTAGCGAGATTTGGAAGCTAGAAGGCATGAAGCAGCCATTTTGTAGTTGATTTCAGATCATTGGCATAAAGTAGCAACTGGGCCTAAAATTGTTCTAACATTGCCTGGATTCTGCTTTATTTTTATTTCTTTTTTACTCGCAAACCACATCTGTGTTTAGCTCCATGAAAAAGAGCTCCGGAGTCTGCAAAACACCCTTATACCAAGGTCATGGGCAAAAAGAACAGTCATAGGTTTCAGTCCATCCTTATGGGCTTCCAGCTCATGTTTGTAGGGTTCCAGCCTACTTGTCATCTTCCCTTCGAGACTTCCACTTCCTGACTTCCTGCCGTGTGGACTTCAGGTCCCAGTACTGGGTGCAGAGATTGCTTAACCAGCCCCACAATTGTGTAAGCCAATTTTGGTAACAGATTTCTTTCTATGTGTATGTGATTATATCTCTCCTACTGGTCTCTCTTCTCTGGTTGAATCCTGACTATTTTAGATAGTTTCTATTGCTCCGCCATCTCTAGAAGTTCAGTTTGGTTCTTTTTTATATCTTCCATACCTCTACTTAAGTTTTTAAACATACAGAATACAGTTACAACTTTTAACGTCCTTATCTGTTTATTCTGACATCTGTGTCAGTTCTGGGTTGCTTTAGATTGATTTTGCTTTTCATTATAGGTCATATTTTTCTGCATCTCTGCATTCCTGGTAATTTTTGATTGGCTGTCAGACCTTGTGAATTTCATCTTGTTGGATTAAGTTCTAGTCCTGCCTAAGAAATCTTAAAGCAAGACCCAAAGGGGTGAAATAGTTTCCTAAGTAATTTAACTGTATCCCATAATAAAGCTCAAGAATATTTATAAACCCTTTTTGGGGAGGAAGTTTATAAATATCCTTGAGCTTTATTATGGAATACAGTTAAATTACTTAGAAACCATTTCACCCCTTTGAGTCTTGCTTTAAGATTTCTTAGGCAAGACTAGAGCTGTGTTTAGCCTACAACTAATTATTTTCCACTACTGAGGCAAGACCTTTCTGAGTACTCTACCCAATATTCTATGAATTATGAGGTTTTCTAGTCTGGTTGATAGGAACAGGCACTATTCCAGGCCATGTGTGAATATTGGGTACTGTTCCCCCTAATCCTTTTGGGTAGTTCTCTCCTAGGCTTCACATACTTCCTTAAACATACGCCTTGATCAGAAATCTGCTAAATATTTGAGTGGACCAAAGAGCCTCCAGAGTACTCTTTCTTTCTCTTTGAAGCTCTCTCTTCTCCAGTATTCTGTCTGCATACTCTAGCTGCCTTGATGTCCTTGACCCTGAGCTTTTGCTACTCAAATTAGGGAGTCTGCTGGGCTCTGCTTGTGTTTTCCTTCCTGTTTTCCCTTGCCCCTTGCTATGGCCTGGAAACTCAAGGCAGTAAGATGGGGCAATCACAGGACTCACCTCATTTGTTTCCCATCTCTCAGGGATCACTGTTCTTCTTTGCCTGATGTACTATGTCTTGAAAAACTGTTTAATATGTTTTTGTTGTTTCAGGCAGCAGAGTAAATTCAGTCACTTTTACTCCATCTTGGTTGAAACAAAGTCCAATACATGTGTTTCCAATGAATGAGTGAGGTTCTACTTGGCATCTGTCATCGAATTAAACCTTGAAGTATAAATGTGTCTGACACTTAGGAAGGGAAAATTACCTTCTTCAGGGTGATGCTCCTTTATGCACCAGGGGTGTAAATGTGTGTGTATGTGTGTAAATTTTTTACCCACTGGTGGTGTAAATTCTTTTGGTACTAAAAGCCTGGACTTCAGCAGAGTTTTATAAATGTATATTCTGTAGATATTACACATTTCTTTAGGTTGTTTTATGGCAGGGAGACAAACCAACCTGTATATTTTGTAATCGAGTTTCTGTTATATGACCTTTTTAAAATTGAGACCTTGGAATTTTTAATTTTCTTAATATTTCCAAGTATTGTGTGGAGAGCTAAATATACTATGAATACTTGATAAATATAAATTGGACTACTTTTAGTTAAAAAGAAGAAAAATTCTGAACAAATTCATAACTAAGCAAAGGGAGTCATTACTAACAGTCCGTGTCTTCTGCTATAGGCCAGGAAATGGGCGAAGTGCTTTATATATTTACTCTTCATAACAATTTTGTGAAGTGTTTATTATTCTTGTTTTACAGGTGAGGGAAATGAGGCCCCAGGAAGTTTATCACTTGCTCAAGGACATACGTCAATAAGTGGCATAGCCAGGATTTGAACCCAAGTTTGTCTGCCTCCAAATTCCACATTCTTTCTCCAGTATTCTTACTCTTTTATGGAGGTTAAACACACAATTTGAGCCATGCTATATTTTAATGGTGGTTTCACAGGGGAAGAATAAGCAAGTTAGGCCAACTGGTGAGACGTGTAAGACTTGGACCAGTGAAATACAGATATAGCTTCAGTGATTAATGTTGTTTAAAAAAGTTGCTAAAATTTCTTGAAGTGTGCATTAAGCTACTTTTTCAAAATCACAGGGTTTTAGTTGATAAAAACCAAACCCGTTGCCGTCGAGTCAATGCCTACTCATAGTGACCCTATAGCACTGCCCCATAGAGTTTCCAAGGAACACCTGGTGGACTCAAGCTACCAACCTTTTGGTTTGAAGGTTTAGCTCTTAACCACTATGCCGCTAGGGTTTCCTTTTAGTTGATAAGTAATTATAAGACCATAGTGTTTTAATTTATTAAAAAATAGATTGGGTCTCCCTCATCAACATTATAGCTAAAGTAGTATTAACCTTACCCAAGCTCTGAAACACTCCAGAAATTCCTCCCTAAGTGAAGCATGAGTAAGTCCATTGACTTAGCTGTAGCATCATTCAAACTTTATTGAGTGCCTACAGTGTGCTGTGACAAGGTCATGTAATAATCCAATATATGCTATGGATCAAAGGTTGCAAATAGAGGTCTCCCAATGTTTTTAAAAAGGAAAACTAACTGCCATGTTTTACATGAAAATCTAGATCTCTCTCTTCTCTTGGGGGAAAAAAAAACCCTGAATTTCCAGCTTATCTTTAAAAAAACAGAGGAGCTTGTAGCAATGGCTCTACCTTAGATGAGGGACAGGTTCTTGAATTTGTCATAACACTTAGCATTTTCTATTGTCTCTCTAACACATAGGCTGAGTGTCACGTGCCATTGTCAGTTGTCTAGAACACCAGCTGGCTGACTAGCTGCTGATAGCATATGGTTTGTAACATCTTGCTTTAGCTTTAGGGAAGGCATTATGATGTTTTTATGCATTTTCTTGAGCTCAGAGCTTCCCGAAAATCAAGAGAAAAAGAAAGAGGAAAAAGAAATGTGATGGATTTTAGAATGTAGGACTGACTTTGGTAGAGAACCTATAGTTGGATATTAAAATTAGGTGTTGAGAGGGCAGTGCTGGTAAGGGGGATTTCAGAAATCTGTAGGAGGACAGAAGGATAGTAGAAAGAAAATTAGTTAAGTTAGTAAAGATGGATAGATGGATGATAGATTCGAACTGCCAACCTTTTGGTTAGCAGCTGAGTTCTTAACCACTATGCCACTATGGCTCCAAATGAAGTGGAGGAAGGCAGAAAGGAAGGAAAGAAGAAAGAGGAAGACGGGGAGAAAAGGAAGGGCTTTCTGTGGGAAATACCGCGTCCCGGATGACAACAAAAGTAAGGTAGGCCAAGAGCACAGTGGACATTTAACCACATAGAGTTTGGGGCTTGGTCAGGGCTAGTCTGTAGATACTTCTTCACTCCTGATTGCCCAGGAAGTGGGTTTCCCCCCTTATATAAGGGAATTATGACAAGACAAACTACCAATGAATTAAGTAAACAGCAGTTAGAGGTAGAACCAAATGTGGCCTAGTTTGTTCCTCTTTATAGGGTGTCTTGGGAGGTTAGTGCCAAGTCAGAGGGTAAAGTCATGAAAGAAAGATTTGACTTTTGTATAAAAAAGTTAATTTGTACCTTCTTGTACTAGAGAGTGCACTTGGTGCTGCACAACTTTTGGTTCACCCCTGACTTGGATTAGGTTGGTGTAGGTAATAAATCATGTAGTTGCTGTTCTTGGTTGTGTTGCTATTCTCTGGAATTTGTGGCAGAGATTGCTAGTTGCTACCTAATATCCACCCTCCTCTGCTTTCTGAGTAAGACAGAGTCCCCATTTTATTCTTGGTTGCAGTATGCCCAGCTAAAGGCTGTTTGTACTACCTTTCCCAGCTTTTCTTACTAGATGTGGTCAGTGATACAAAGGCAGAAGTGTTAGGTGGGTTTTCTAAAAAGAGTGCTTAAAGGAAGCTGACTCAGGTGGGAAAGGTTGCTTTTCTTTCTTCTTTCTTCCTGCTCTGTGGAATGCAGATAAGATGCTGGAAGTCCAACAGCCATCTTTGGTCGTGAGTTGACCATGCCATATGGCTATGCTGCAGCTGGTGGGGCAAAATGATAGAGAAGCCTGGGGCCCTGGACTGCCTGTTCCTGGACTTGTTATGTGTGAGGGAAGAAACCCCAAATGTTTAGCCATCTGGTATTTTGGGTTTTCATTTAAATGAAGCTGAATCTCACTCTAGCCTGAAGACGATTGCTGTCTGAATGGAAACCCAGGATCCTGAGAAGGTGGGCCTGTCCTCTTTTAGTGCCCTGTGTTTGAGTTGTCTGTGGCTTGGATTATACTCCCTATCCTAACCGTCATCCAGGAGAGTGGGACCAGATCAATGTGGCCAGTAGGAGGACACATTAGAAATCAACAGATTTAGGACATTGTGTCTCTGCAGACGCCAGAGGCCACATGGCAGGGCAGAGGTCCATTAACTGTCTCGTGCACATCACAGCTCTTCAATAAACCATGGTGACAGTATCCTACAAGAGTCTTAAAGAAAGACAAGAATTAACCAAATTTAAAATTGTTCATTGTCTACCTTACAAACAAGGCATCACAACTCTCACCATGAAACTAGCAATGGAGTTCATAAAACGAGTTTAAAAAGCTTCAAATCAAATAAGCATTCTTTGGCTTTTTGTAATGTGGTTAAGTACTGAAGATAGACAGGACTGACATCCAACAGGTATACAGTATTGTATCCACACCAGTTGTTAAATTATTAAAATACTTTCATACTCTGGCAAGTAGCCATAGCCCAACCTCCCCAACACCCTGGCTTCTCCCTGTGGATCTCCCAGACGACTACAAGAACCGGAAACTAGAAGGTCAATGCCTGGCAGCAGGGACCCTTCTGGATTCAGTAGCTACTCATTTGCAAAATTAGGCATCTGAGCCCACAGTATTCATTTTCCGAGCCATGTGTTCATTGCTGCCCAATATTTGCCAATAGATCGATTTTAATATTCCAAAGTCCACTCCTGGATCAAATTGAATCAGCAAAGGAGGTGAGAATGTGGTGGTGTTGTTAGGTGCCGTCGAGTCGGCTCCGACTCATAGCGACCCTGTGCACAACAGAACGAAACACTGCCCGGTCCTGGGCCAGAGAACGTGTACTGCGTTTCAGTTAGCCCCTGCTGGCCTCCCACATTCTTGAGAACTGGTTTTGCTGAATTGTGTTTTGGAGCGATGTCATCAGCCTGTGCTGACACACAGGGAAGGGAACAGCAAAAATGACACTCACCACTAGTCTGTCTTATAGGGATGTTGTCACAGGTGTTTACTGTATCACAGCTTCTACTTATAAGGATCCTCAGATAAATGCCTAACTGGTTTTAGCACCAAGAACAGTTGCATTACTCCTGAGAAACTGTTACCTTTTTAATCATATAAACCTGTTTATAACTGTCCAGTTTTCCATTCTTCCTGTCTTTGTAAGTGGACTTAAACCCACTTTAGAATGAAGCAGGGATAAGTCAAAGAATAAATAAAATGAAATATATGACATTTAAATAAAGTTATGAAAAATCAAAGTACCTGATTTATATTTTACTTCCTCAGTGGCATTTAAATATTAACTTATCACAGATTTATAAAGTAATAATTACGAAAATCAATTTTCAAAGCTCTGAAAAACACTAATTGAAGAGGATGTTCTCTGTAATTTTACATCTTCCCAGACTTCTAAAGTCTTTGTTTTACAACCATGGATTTATACAAATAAACACAGTTAAGACCTTGTGCAGTGCAATTTGGGAGCGTTGGTTTAATTCTAAGGTGGTGGTGGTGGTAGGTGCTGTCCAGTTGGCTGCCACTCATAGCAACCCCATGTGCAACAGAATGAAACACTGCTTGATCCTGTGCCATCCTAACAATCCTTGCTATGTTTGAGCACATTTTTGCAACCACTGTGTTGGTCCATCTTATTGAAGGTCTTCTTCTTTTTTGCTGACCCTCTATTTTACCAAGCATGATGTCCTTCTCCAGGGACTGGGCCCATCCTTGCTTCTAAAGAGCATTCTAGCTGTACTTCTTCCAAGGCAGATTTTTTCATTCTTCTGGCAGTCCGTGGTATATTCAATATTATTTGCCAATACAATAATTCAAAGGCATCAGTTCTTTTTAGGTCTTCCTCATTCATTGTCCAGCTTTACATGCATATGAGGCGATTGAAAACACCATGGCTTGGGTCAGGTGCACCTTAGTCTTCACAGTGACATCTTTGCTTTTTAACACTTAAATCCTGGCAGTTCCTCAAGTGATTTGATATAGAGTTACCTTATGACCCAGATGTTCCATTTCATATGTCCTCACAAAAGCTTGTATACGAATGTTCATAATAACCCAATAAAAACCCAGTGCACTCAAATCAATTCCAACTCATAGCTACCCTATAAAAAAAAAAAAAACTTCTATAGGATAGCATTATTCATAATAGCAAAAAAGTGGAAACAAATGTCTATCAACAGATGAATGGGTAAAATGTAATGTATCCATACACTGAAATATTGTTTGGCAAATGAAGTACTAACACATGCTACAACACGGATGAACTTTGAAAACATTATGCTAAGTGAAAGGAGTCAATGACAAAAAACCACATATTGTATGATTTCATTTATGTGAAATGTGCAGAATAGGCAAATCTATAGAGACAATGCACTGAGGGCATTGGCAAAGAACAAGGCTCCAGGAATTGACAGAATACCAATTGAGATGTTCCAACAAGTGGATGCAGTGCTGGAAGTGATCACTTGTCTATGCCAATAACTTTGGAAGACAGCTACTGGGCCAACCAACTGGAAGAGATCCATATTTATGCCTATTCCCAAGAAAGGTGATCCAACCAAATGTGGAAATTACCAAACAATATCATTAATTTCACACACAAGCAAAATTTCACTGAAGATCATTCAAAAGTGGCTGCAGCAGTATATTGACAGGGAACTGCCAGAAATTCAAGCTGAATTCAGAAGAGGATGGGGAACCAGGGATATCATTGCTGATGTCAGGTGGATCCTGGCTAAAAGCAGAGAATACCAGAAAGATGTTTACCTGTGTTTTATTGACTATGCTAATGCATTCAACTTTGTGGATCGTACCAAATTATGGATAACATTGCAGAGAATGGAAACTCTAGAACAGTTAATTGTGCTCATGAGGAATCTGTATATGGATCAAGAGGCAGTCTTCAAATAGAACAAGGGAATACTGCACAGTTTAAAGTCAAGAAAGGTCTATGTCTGGGTTGCATCCTATCACCATACCTATTCAATCTGTATGCTGAGAAAATAATTCGAGAAGCTGGACTATGTGAACAATGGGGCATCAGGATTGGAGAAGGACTCATTTACAACCTGTATTCATTATGCAGATGACACAACGTTGCTTGCTGAAAGTGAAGAGGACTTGAAGCACTTAATGATGAAGATCAAAGACCACAGCCTTCTGTATGGATCACACCTCAACATAAACAAAAATCCTCACAACTGGATCGATGAGCAACATCAGGATAAAGGGAGAGGAGACTGAGGTTGTCAAGGATTTTATTTTACTTAGTTCCACAATCAACACCCATGGACGCAGCAGTCAAGAAATCAAAAGACCCATTTCATCAGGCAAATCAGCTGCAAAAGGCCTCTTTAAAGGGTTGGAAAGCAAGGATGTCACCTTGAGGACTAAGGTGCACCTGACCCAAGCCATGGTGTTTTCAATCACCTCATATGCATGCCAAAGCTGGACGATGAATAAGGAAGACCGAAGAAGAAGTAATGCCTTTGAATTGTGGTGTTGAGGAAGAATTTCTTAGGCCATTGGGTCAATATTTTCAAGACTTTTGAATTTGATCTTACTTTTTGGAAACAATTTCTGTGTTTAATGAACTTACAATGTCAGAAAAGCAACTTCACCAAGATTTTTTTTCTGGAGGTGGGGGAACAGGAGTGGATCTCATCTGAGCAAACAATATAGAAATATTCTGTAGCAAAATAATAATAGCTCACCTTTACCGAATGTGCGGTAGGAACCAGGTCAGGGCTAAGTGCTTTATGCCCATGATTTCTATTATCACTACCTAGCATTTTAAACTTGGGACCACAGAGCTCAACTGGGCAGTGAGTGGGGCACTTCCTACTGCACTTCTAGGTTGTCCTTTTCTCACTCTCCACAGTGATGATTTCATACATCTCTCTCCTGAAAGCCCCAACCCCTTCCCCTATCTTCACTCTCTGCTGATGACCTTGTTCATATTTTATTGAGAAAATAGAAGCAACCAGGTGGGAACACATCATCTAACCACCACATTTCCCAGACTCTCTGCGTTTGTACTCTTGCTCTCTGCTTTGTTACCTGCTAAAGCAGATGAAATATCACTGTTTTCCTCTTCGGCCCGCTCAAGGAGTTGCTTCTACAAGTATCTCTTCTCTATATATAGCGTTAGTTCCACCTGGATGCAAATATTCTCTAGAATATCCCATCTTAAAAAAAAAAACCAAAAATTTCACTCGACCTTATATTCTTTTCTAGCTGGTAACCATTTCTCTGCTCTTCTTCCCAAGAATTATGTATAGTTGCTGTCTCCACTTGCCCCTCAACCCCATTACGAGACCATTCTTGCCCAAGTCTCCTTAATCTCCGTATTGCCAATCCAATGCCATTTCACTATTCTTATTTTACTTGATCCTCTCCACATCATTTGGCTTCTATGACACCACTTTCCTCTAGTTTTCTTCAATATCATTGGTCACACTATTTTTGCTGACTCCTATTCAACCTCTGCCAGAGTGATCACTGAGACAGGAGGAAAACCAGCAGAGGGTGATGTCATTACAGCCAAGGAAAGGAAGTGTTTGTATCCCAGAGGGTGGGTTTAGGAGTGGCAGTCATCAGCAGAGGACAGTGGCAATGGCTTGGCAGCCTCACAGTTGCCCTCAATGGCATCATGGTGTCAGGATAAGGTGTAGAAGAGATAACTATTTCCAAGCATTCATGAGACAGAGAGAGTCTCAGACCGTTACCATCTGGGTTACATTGTTTGCATTAAGCCCCCAGCAAGAAGGAAATGTATAAGAATTTCCCCTTGAGCTAAAGAAAAATATAGGTGGAGGGGAAGCTATCCTGCATCAAAGACATCGATAGGGGAGACAGGAGGACAATTATGGAATATAATTCCAAAATAAATAATAGGCAATATAACAGACAATATCCTCAATAGCATTTTTCACAGTCAGCACAAAAAAGGATTTCGTGTGCCTTTTTCTTATGGATGAAAAACAGTCAAGTCCTTCACTCTCTTAGAAACAGTTGTACATCTGTCAAAATTACCCAATCACAAAAACCAAATCTGGCTTTTCAAAGTAAACACATTATTTTCTATGTAATTGCTGTAATTAGCTGTGGGGACGTCACTGACCCATCAGCAGGAAAAACAGATGGAATGAGATTTGTCTTCATGCATGAGCTAAGATGTGAAAATACTATAAATTGTTAGCCATAAACTCAGCCACCATGCTGTATAGCTAGGGCGCTAAGTTATAAGTAGTGGTGGAAATGGTACCACCAGTCCATGACTTATGTTAGTTACTCAGAATGATAATTTTAGGTGTCTCTTGGGGTATCTAATTAAAAAGCATGGAGATTGCAGAACGATTTCAAGCAAAAGTTTGAGCAAACTATGATTCCTGCAGTCTGTTGCCCTGTTTCAGCTAATGGAGCTACCACTGATCCAGCAACACTGGCAGGAACCCGTGGGACCTTTCCACACCCTCTTCCCCCCTCATCATTCTTTCTGTTTGGTCTCTGAGTCTGCTTCTAACTCCTAAACATTTACCTTCAGCACCCCCTCTCCCCCATTGCCCTGGGCCTGAGAGGAGGAAGAAAGGAAACAGGATTGGGTGAAATATTGGAATTTTGGAAGAGGAGTCCAGGCTGGCATGTGTATTCTTACTCTCCTACCCCCACACAGTTAAGAACCTTAGGTTATAACACAGAACTTCAATATAGAAGGGAATACAAGATCTTTCATAGCAGGAATAGACTTTCCAAGCCCCCAAATGTATCATGCAAGAGAGATAAAGGAAAAGACAGAGAAAAGCCACTATAAAGGAGACATGAAAGAACGTAGTGCAAGACAGAGATGGAATTTGAAATATTTATTACAGATCTCTGATCGCTGTTATGGATTGAATTGTGCCCCCCCAAAAGATATGTTGACATCCTAACTCCTGTACTGGTGAATATGACCTTGTTTGGAAGCAGGCTCTTTCCTTGAAGATGTTATCAGTTAATTAGGTCATACAGAAGTTGGGTGGGTCCTAATCCCTTTTGAGTGGTGTCTTATAAAAGGGGAGAATGAAGACAGAGTCACACGGGGGAAGACAGACACCATGGGAAGATGCATCTGAAAGCCAAGGAATTTCAAGAAATGTCTGAGACCACCAGAAGCTGGAAGGGACAGGAAGGATATTCCCCAAGAGGAGACAGAGAAAGCATCATTCTGCCGATGCCCTGTATTTGGACTTCTAGCCTCCAGAACTGTGAGACAATAAATTTCTGTTAAGGCCACTCACTTTGTGGTAACTTTTTATAGCAGCCCTAAGAAACTAAGACAACTCTGGAGCCTTTCTCTGGGCAATGTGACTGTGCGCCGTCCCGTGTATCCTCTTCTTTAGAGGACGTGAACATTTAATTCTGAATTGTGAATTCAGTGAATGAATATTTTTTATCTGCAAATGGATATCTCTATGAAGACATTCCAGAAGCTCCTTAAATGGAACATGACCTCAAGATTGATCTTGTTACCTAGATCCTACTCAATCTTGTGCTTCCACTTCTCTTATTGGATGGTGGAATCCAGCCACACAATCAGAGTCCTTGATTTTTTCAGCCTTCTATATTCACATTTTTCCTTCTTAAGCTCCTTTGTTTCCTGAAACATTATTCTCCTCTAGTTTTTCTTCTACCTTTCTGACTACCCTTCCTCTGCCAATATAGTTCCCCAGGTCCACGGCCTTCAGGCCTTTTCTTATTTTATGTGTTCCTTCAGTGATGTCATCCACATGTACTGTCCAAGGTTCATCCATTTTCTAACAACTCTCAGGTCTCTAACTCCAGCTGTGGCCTCTCTAAATATAGATCCACCTGACCTCTAGACCTGGTCACCTGGCCAGTATATCAAATTGAGCATATCAAAAAAGGAATTTATCTTCCTTCATTATGTCCCAACTCAGTGAATAGAACCAGTGTTTTCCCTAATGTTCTGGCCAGAGACCTGAGAGCATCCTTCATACCTCAATCTTTCTCAACACCTATATCCAACCAATACCCACATCCTGCTTTTATCTTCAAATTGTCTCTTGGATCCATCAAAATTCTCCTTCCCCACTGCACTAGTCTAAGCTGTATTGATTCCTTCCTGGGCTCTATAGCAAGTCTCCTAATTAGTCTACCCACAATCACTTTCCCCTGCTCCAGTATATTCCTTACACTAAAAATTCATAGTGGTTAAAAACAAAAACAAACAAAAAACCCTCCAAGTCTGGTCAAATCATTCCCCTCTGAACTTTTCAATGGTTTACCATTAATCAGAGATTAAAAAGTACAGTTTATCAATCTAGACATACACAAAAATAATAAAATAAATAAAAAAAACAATATACCGTGATAAATGGGATGATGATGGGTGGGCATATAAAATGTTCTCTTGGATAAGGAGATGTATTCAGCTAGGTGGAAAATGTTAACAGTGGGTCCCAGCACTCTGCTCTAGTGGAAGACTATCTCTGGGTAAATGCCTTGGTAAGTGGTTGGGATAGAAAGTGGCATGCCAGTGCTCTGAGTTTTCACTGGGGCCAAGGCTTCAGGGAGGCCAGTGAAGTTCACCAGGGAATTCCGGAGATCAGAGACTAGGAGGCAGGGCATAGCAGGAGACTGGTGTTGTATGCAGAGCCCGTTACTGGGAGACCAAAAAAGATTTTTGAGGAACAGGAATGTCTAAATCGGATTTTCAGCTGTTAAGTGATGATATGCTAGTCCACCCCCTCATCCCCATCACACCCATTCCTCTGCTTTCACTAGCTCCTGCCTGTAAATCAGCTCTTCAGTGAGGTCACTACTAGGGGTGGTTGATTGTTTTCTTTGTTACTGTTTTAGTCAAGGTGGTGAAGGGGTTGAATTTCCTGTCTCAACTGATATGGTGCAAAGCAGAGGCTACACACAGAAAGCAAAAGACCAGAAATTTTGATATCATAAGCAGAAATTCACAGGTTTTTCAGAAAGGCTTTGGGTTTCACAGGGAATAGAGTTAGGGCTTTGAATTAGTGTAGGTTCGAACCTAGATTTTGAGTAGTATAGAGCCTCCCCCCATCCCCAATCATCTGGGTTACACGAGGATTCTCCTGGACTAGGGAGGGGTAAGCCACAGTCACAGAAGAGGTGATATTTGAGGTGAGTCTTCTTAAAAGATAGGGATTTTTATAGTCAGAGGGAAGCATTCCAGGGGACTGAGTGTAACGTGGGAAGGTGACAGGGTTGAGAAAGACCCTAGCTTGAATAGTTTATGACCCGTGGTGGGTAAACAGAACTTTGTTAGGAGGTTTACAGCTCAGCTCTGACAATGCATGGAACAGGCTTTCCGAGCACATTTACATTTGCCTTTCTAGCATTGGCCAAGAAACCCATTTTTCCCTGTAATTAAGGACAGACACAGTGAAGAGCAAGGAGAGCAAAATCATAACAGTTTCAAGTCAAGAAGGAATGACTTACTCCTTTGTCATCAGACAATTCAACAATCAATGGTCACCAGCTGATGTCTGGCTGAGTGACATCAGCAGAACTATTGTGCCTCAGACAGTCAGCATTTCAGCGCTTATGGTCAACAGGAAGAATTGTTGCTGGACATAGAGAAGATAACAGCAGTGTCATGTAAAGACAAAGAAGAACCTCATTCCTGCTAGAATGAGGACAGCATCCCATTCATCACCAGGATGATTTTACAAAGACTCAAAGTTACAAATGAGGTGGAAACACTCATTGATAGAGCTGTTCTCAGGGAAGCTTTCATTGCACTTGGTCTACATTTATCAGGTAAAGATGTTTCCATGGTCTTACTTTTTCAAAATTTGACCTTCCTGGAATACGAACATCTTTCTCTGACTTCCCAGTGGGTTTGTCATGAAAATGAATGAAATAGTAGAGAACGATAAATCAGAAAGGACAAACTCTGAAAGTGCAAATTATTGTCATTACCAGGAAGCAGGAAAGGGCATGTTGAAGAGAGAAGTGCAAGAGAAAACATTTAATACCACTACTGCCTGCAAATCGCCCGTTTATCTTCAGTTAAGTAAGTACTGAGGTACTTGGCGTATGGAGACAGCAATTACATGCCTTCTCATCTTGTCACCTCACTGCTTAACGCTTCGTGGTTGTGGCACATCATGACTCTGGGCCAGTACTACGCTTTGTCATTTGATGCGCATTAGGGGTGGTTGACGTTTTTCTTGTTATTTTAGAGAAAATGGTGAAGGGGTTGAATTTCACATCTGGACTGATATGGTACAAAGCAGAGTCTGCACACAAGGAAGCAAAAGACCAGAAACTTTAAAAAAAAAAAATTTATTGTGCTTTAAGTGAAAGCTTACAAATCTAGTCAGTCTCTCATACAAAAATGTATACACCCCTTGATGTATACTCCTAATTGCTCTCCCCCTAATGAGACAGAACACGCCTTCCCTCCACTCTCTCTTTTCTAGTCCATTCAGCCAGCTTCTGACCCTCTCCGCTCCCCCATCTCCCCTCCAGACAGGAGGTGCCAACATAGTCTCATGTGTCTACTTGATCTAAGAAGCTCACTCTTCACCAGTATCATTTTCTATCCCATTGTCCAGTCCAATCCCTGTCTGAAGAGTTGGCTTAGGGAATGGTTCCTGTCTTGGGCTAATAGAAGGTCTGAGAACCATGACCACTGGGGTCCTTCTAGTCTCAATCAGACCATTAAGTCTAAAAGACCAGAAACTTTTGATATCCATAAGCAGAAAAGTCACAGGCTTTTCAGAAAGGCTTTGCGTTTCACAGGGAATAGAATTAGGACTTTAAATTAGTGTAGGTTCAAACCTAGACTTTGAATAGTATGGATCCTCCCCCAATTCCCAATCCTCTGGGTTACACTAGGATTCTCCTGGACTGGGAAGGGGTAAGGGACAGTCACAGAGGAGGTGACATTTGAGCTGAGCCTTCTTAAAGTCTTATAGAGAGGAAGGCGACTCTAACGGTGTTGAGGCCATCAGATTCCCAGTTCTGCCTCCTCAAACCTCCCTGAGCAAACACAAGGCTGAAAACTGGGCAAATTTGGTGAATCCCTGGGTGCTGTAAACAGTTAATGTGTTTAGCTATTAACTGAAAGGTTGGAGGTTCTAGTCCACCCAGAGGTACCTTAGAAGAAAGACCTGGTGATCTACTTCCCCAAAATTAGCCACTGAAAACCCTACGCAGCACAGTTCTACTTTGACACACATGGGATCGTCATGCTTTGGGATCGTCATGCTTTAGAATCAACTCTGCAACAGCTGGTTTTTGTGGCAGAGTGCTAAACCCACACTCATGGAAGGCCTTAATAGTTGATGGTGGGTGGGGCTCGGTGTACTTTTCCTACACAAGTAGACTCCACAGCAGGTCTCAGGTTGTTGGGCTTGTAAACTGGTGCTGTGTTTGACTGGTGGATTTGGGCCCCATGAACATGGAGGGAGGCAGAGATGGAGGCAACAGGAAGCTTTTACCTGGTTCATTTGGCTCATGATGCCATATGGCTCTTAGCTTTACTAGCAAGAGATTTAATTTTTGCCCACCTCAAAGAGCCACAAGGAAACCCAGTTGGAAATCCCTACACCTCAAGGCAGCCCGTTTGGTTGTTTGTGGGCCACAGTAATCTTACGTCCTTCAGAACTTTGGTTAAGATAGTAGAGTAGTAAGTAAACATCCCTCTCTGGGTTGGGAGGAAAGCGGGGAAGACAGATGAGACTGAAAGAAAGCTTTGCCCTGAAGGGATGGAAAAACATTCATTCCAGGGCCCTATGCCTTCTGCTAGGGCCACCAACCAGGCTGAGGGTCTCTGGATTAACTCCCAGCTCCATCCTTTTATCAGCTGCCCTTTCAGCACTGAGTCAGGCCTAGACAGTTAGCATCATCCCTGACAGGGGTGGGGTTGGGGATAAGCTAGCTAAACAGGGAATTTGAGTTAATGAGACGCTAGCTAGGTTTTCTGCCTGGTAGATGGTTTCCGAACTCTTTTGATCACGTGTTAGTAAAGACTGTTTTACCGCACACCCCTAAAATATGTATATTCATTCATAAATTTTCTACATAACTGTTGTTTATCCATATAGTTAATATTGCTGAAGTCTACTTTCAGATTTAAAAACATATTTTTTTTTTAATCTTCACCTGCCCCCAATTTAACATTTTGTATATCCCATGTGTGTCCTCTACCCAACTTTGGAAACTATTGATCTAATCTTTGGGCTCCCTGTGTTCCAGCTTTTTTAGGGAAGGAGGAAGGGGAGGGCTCCACTCAGAGAAAAGATGGATTGTGGCTTGACATACGAGTTGTATTAAAAAAATCAACAATAACAATCACCAACTTTATATGGAAAGGAAAGAGGCCCTGAATAGCCAAAGCAATATTGAAGAAGCACAAAGCAGGGGACCTCATGCTTCCCAATCTCAAAACATATTACACACTCACAGTAATCAAAACAGGCTGGTACTGGTACAGTGACAGACACTGTGATGGTTAAGGTTGTGTTTCAGCTTTGCTGGGCCATGATTCTCAGTGGTTTGGCAGTTATGTAATGATGTAATTTGGCAGATATGTATGATGTAGTTATCCTCCATTTTGTGATATAATGTAGTCACCTCCATGATGTGATCTGATGTGATCAGCAAATCAGTTGTAAAGGGAGTTTCCTTGGGGGTGTGGCCTGAATCTGGTATGTATGGACATTCTGGCAAATCTCACTGGCTTTTGCTCACTCTGGACCCTGCATCCAGCTCATCATTGTCTGATCTGCGGTTCTAGGGACTTGAGCCAGCGGGCTGCTGTGTCACCTGCTGATCTTGGGATTCATTGGCCTCTGCAGCCTGTGAGCCAGTGGCCTGTTGTGTCACCTGCTGATCTTGGGTTCGTCAGCCCTTGCAGCTATGTGAGTCAGGAGAGACCTCCACCCTTGTGCCTGATCTATGGACTTGGGACTTGACAACCTCTATATCCACATGAGCCATCTGCTTGAGATGAATCTCTCTCTCTCTCTCTCTCTCTCTATATATATATGCTTCACTGGGTTTGCTTCTCCAGAGAACCCAGCCTAAGACAGACACATAGACCAACGGAACAGAATTGAGAGCCCAGAAGTAAATCCATCCATCTGTGGGGGTCAAAGTCCATTCAATGGGGAAGAAACAGTCTCTTTAACAAATGGTGCTGGAAAAACTGGATATCTATTTGCAGAAAAATGAAAAAGGATCCATACCTCACATTATATACACACATATGAAAAAAAACTCCAAATGGATCAAAGACCTAAATATTAAAGCTAAAACTATAAAGTTCCTGAAAGATAACATAGGGACAAAACTATGGGACCTAATTTCTTACAAAACAAGCTATCAAACACAACTATAATTGAACAAACATAAGACAAATTAGATAACTGGGACCTCCTAAAAATTAAATACTTAGGCTTATCAAAAGAGTAAAAAGAGAACCTACAGACAAGGAAAAAAATCTTTGGGAATGACATATCTGATAAGAGTCTTATCTCCAAAATATATAGAAAACTTTAACAACTAAACAATAAAGAGAAAAATAATCCCATCAAAAAATGGGCAAAGGATTGGACTGGACACTGGGTTGGAGAGGGATGCTGGTGAGGAGTAAGCTTCTTGGATCAGGTGGACACTTGAGACTATGTTGGCATCTCCTGCCTGGAGGGGAGATGAGAGGGTGGAGGGGATTAGAAGCTGGCAAAAAGGACATGAAAAGAGAGAGTGGAGGGAGAGAGCGGGCTGTCTCATTAGGGGGAGAGTAATTGGGAGTGTGTAGCAAGGTGTATATGGGTTTTTGTGTGAGAGACTGACTTGATTTGTAAACTTTCACTTAAAACACAATAAAAATTATTAAAAAAAAAAAAAGTGCCCGAATCATAAGGTCAGTGAATTTTCACAAAATGAACACATCTGAGTAGCCAGCATCCAGATGAGCAAATGAGCCCTTACGTGTCCCTTCCAAGTCATTAACCTGTTCCTCCCAAGGGGTGACATTATCCTGACTTCTAACAACTGCAGGAAACCCTGGTGGCATAGTGGTTAAGTGCTACAGCTGCTAACCAAGAGGTCAGCAGTTCAAATCAGCTGCTAACCAAGAGGTCAGCAGTTCAAATCCACCAGGCGCTCTATGGGGCAGCTCTACTCTGTCCTGTAGGGTTGCTATGAGTCGGAATTGACTCGATGGCGATGGGTTTGGTTTTATGGGTTAACAACCGCAGACTATGTTTGCCAGCTTTTGAACATTCTACAAATGGAATCACATGGTTTGCACTCTTTTTGTCTGACTTCTTTTGCTTCGTAGTATTTTTGTGAGATTCATTCTCTGTCTTAGTCAGTAGAAACCACTCATTTTCACTGCTGTATAGTGCTCCGTTTTGGGAATGTGCCACAATTTACTCATTCTACTTTTGATGGGCATTTCAGTGGTGTCGTAGATTAAACTGTGTCCCACCAAAAATACATGTTGTGAGTCCAAACCCCTATACCTGTGGTTATAACCCCTTTGGGAATAGGTTTTCTTTATTAGGTTAATGAGGCAGTCTTAGTGTAGCATTGGGTGTGTCTTATGCCAAATGATTTTTTGGACAAAAAGAGTTGATCAGGCACAGAAGAAGCAAGCAGAGATGGGAGAAGATAGATGCTATACTACGTGAAGATTGCCAATTTACTGAGGAATAAAGCTGAAGAGACACAAGGACCTTCCCCCAGAGCGAACAGGAGAGAGAGAGCAAGACTTCCCCTAGTGCCAGCACCCTGAATTTGGACTTCTAACCTCCTAAACTGTGAGAAAGTAAATTTCTGTTTGTTAAAGCCAAACAATAAATAAATAAAATGGGCAAAGGACATGAACAGACCTTTCTCCAAAGAGAACATTCAGGCAGCTAACACACGAAAAGATGCTCACCATAATTAGCTATTAAAAAAACAAAAAACAAACCTGTTGCCATCGAGTCGAATCTGGCTTATAATGACCCTATAGGACAGAGTAGAACTGTACCATAGAGTTTCCAAGGATTCCTGGTGGATTAGAACTGCAGACCTCTTGGTTAGCAGCTATAGCTCTTAACCACTGTGTCACCAAGGCTCCAGAGAGAGGCAAATCAAAACTACAAAGAGATACCATCTCACTCCTGCAAAAATGTCACTGATCTAAAAAACAGAAAACAAGAAATGCTGTTGAGGTTGTGGGGAGATTAGAACTCTTGCACACTGGTGGTGGGATAGTAAAATGGTACAGCCACATGGAGAGTGGTATGGTGGTTCCTCAAAGAGTTCGAAATAGAAATACCTTATGATCCAGCCACTTCTAGGTATATACCTTAGAGATATAATAGCAGTGACATGAATAGACACATGCACTATCTTAGTTACCTAGTGCTGCCATAACAGAAATACCACAAGTGGATGGCTTTAACAAAGAGAAATTTATTGTCTCAGAGTCTAGTAGGTTACAAGTCCAAATTTAAGGCGTCGGCTCCAGGGGAAGGCTTTCTCTCTCTGTGGGATCTGGAGGAAGATTCCTTGTCATCAATCTTCCCCTGGTCAAGACGCAACTCAGGCGCAGGGACCCCAGGTCCAAAGGACACGCTCTGCTCCTGTCACTGCTTTCATGGTGGTGTGAGGTCCCCAAATCTCTGCTGGCCTCCTTTCCTCTTATCTCTTTAGAGATAAAAAGTGGTGCAGGCCACAACCCAGGGAAACTCCCTTTACCTTGGATCAGGGAGGTGACCTTAGTAAGGGTGGTGTTACAATCCCACCCTAATCCTCTCAACATAAAATTACAATCACAAAGTGGAGAACAATTACACAATGCTGGGAATCATGGCCTAACCAAGTTGATACACACATTTTGGAGGGGACATAATTCAATCCATGACACACACCTATGTTCACTGCAGCGTCATTTACGACAGCAAAAAGTTGGAAACAACCTAAGTACCTATCAACAGATGAATGGATAAACAAATTGTGGTACATATACAGTGGATACTAGACAGCTATAAAGAATAATGATGGGTTCCTGAAACATATTATAACCGGATGAATCTGCAGGACATTATGCTGACTGAAATAAATCAATTACAAAAGGACCAATACTGCATAGTCTCACTTTTATAAAAGACGAGATTAGGTATACACACAGAAAGCAACATTCCGTGATGGTCACTAGGGGTGGGAGGGGGAATCACTTTCTAGATAGTTGACACTGGCTATTTTTGTTGATGGGAAAGGCAATACCCAAAATAAGTGAAGTCTATACAACTTGACCAAGGTAAGTGATGACAGTAAGAAATACACAAGAATAAGGGACAATTTTGGTAAACGCTATAACATATACAATCTTGCAACAAATAAAAAACTTGTGTGTGGCTACATAAGTAGATACGTATGCATGTATGTGTTTAGGAAGGCACATGTGAGCATATGGATGGGCAATACAGGTATATCTGCAGGCTGTGCTGCATATATATTCATATATGTAATAAACAGAGGCACAACTGCAGATACTTCCTTGATATAACAAAACATCTTCTGGGATTGGTTTACTGGATTTGAAGGCTTAGGACCATAATCTCGGGGCACAACTCAATCAATTGGCATAACCTAGTTCATAAAGATATTGTTCTATAATCTAGTTTGGTGAATAGCATCTAGGGTCTTAAAAGCTTATAAGCAGCCATCTAAGATACAACTATTGGTCTATACTCGTCTGGAGTAAAAGAGAAAGAAGGAAACCAAAGACTCAAAGAAGAAACTAGTTTACAGGACTAATAGCTCACGTGAACCATGGCCTCATCTATCCTGAGACCAGAAGAACTAGATGGTGTCTGGCTACCATCAACAACCATTCTGACCAGGGACACAATAGTTGGTCCCAGATTAAATGGAGAAGAATGTAGAAAAAACCCTCAAATTCCTAAAAAGAAAAGGTCAGACTTACTGGACCGGTAGAAACTAGAGGATCTCCCAAGACTATTGCCCTGAGATACCCTTTAAACGTGGAACTGAAGCTACTCCCAGAGGCCACCTTTCAACCAAATAATAGAGTGGCTCATAAAATAAATATCTCCCATGAATACTGCACTCCTTTAAATAATCATCTATATGAGACCAACAGTGGTCAATATTTATCCTAAAGCAAAGATGAGAAGGTAAGGGGGAGGGGGCGCAGAGAAGCTAGATAAACGGAAACAGAACAACCAGAATGGAAATACTCATTGTGAAAAATGTAACCAACATCACCGTACAATATTTATAGAAATTGTTAAATGGGCATCTGATTTGCCATGTAAACTTCTACCAGAAACACAATAAAGATTCAACAATAAAAGTGAATATACCAAGCTCTTCCCTGGCTTATGAATGGTGGCAGGAGTGGGTGATAGCATCTAAGAACTCTGTGTTAACATTTGTTCAGCCCAGAGACACCATTTTAGATAACACGGCTAAACTAAACCAACGTTGCTTAGCGATCAGGCTGGATTCCCCAATAAGCAAGGTATGCAAGGACCCAATTTGTGCCTTCCCCCCACTCTGCAGTGCACAATTTCATCTGTCCCCCATCATGTCAAAGATGTAGTGAAACCCATGTGAATTCCTTGCCACAGATTAAATACAATTAAGCCCGTCTATTTTATATTTTATACCTTGCTCAATGCGAGCCAGTAAATTTTTATTTTTTTATTTTTTATTTTATACCTTGCTCAATGCGAGCCAGTGCATTCTGTGCTTAATGGCTAATCTGCCCCTGTTAGGGACACACAAAGTGACAAAATGTGTCTCACTGAGACCATTGGGCCATAAAAACATGTGGGTACAGGGACTTGTGCTTCTGGACCAGGTGCCTGTACCGTTCATTACCACACAGTTTTCCCTACTCTTTCTGGAAGAGAGGGAGAGTAGGGTGGAGGTTTGGTGGAGCCCTCTACTCCTCCAACTTGGTGTTGGGATTCCTGCCATATATTTCAGTATTTATTAGGTGATGCTCACCCCTAACCCTGGTATGTGCATGAGAGGGATTGCTCCCCCTTTTTAAATTATCTTCAGGTCAGTCACATGGTCCTGGAGCAACCACATTCTAGAGCTAGGACCACCACTGCCACCCTATGTGAACGAAAACAGGTTTCCAGCACCTGCTCTGTGCCAGTCTCTGTGAGGGACAAATGTAACCCAGTTCCTCAAGAAGCTTTCAGGCAGTGTAGGAGAAAGATACACAAACCCGTACATGCAGTGCAGTCGGTATCTCAAAAAAGCAGACCCTGAGGCAAGTAGTTTATCTGGGAGGTGATCCCAGGATATACACTGGGAATGGGGATGTATAGAGTGAGAGAGTCAAGGCAGGAAAAACCACAAAAGAGCCATCAGTTAGCACGTTTCCATCATGAGTAGCTGGGCCTCAACCCCACAGGGGACCCCGTGAGAGACTGCTGAACCTTGCTACTACAAGTACGATCCTGCAACATCAGCATCACCTGGGAGCTTGTTAAGCCCCACCCAGACCTGCTGAATCAGAGCTAAAGTTTGAGACCCACTGCCTTAAATTTCTCATCTTTACCCAACATGACATCTTTGGCTTAAAACATATTCTTGTATATTTTCGCATTTGGTTCTATCAGACTGGATCCTTCTGCAACACTTCTTTGAGGTTTCTGATGTTTGAAGTGGACATTGAAATTCTTCAGCCCCTAGGAAGCTTTTTAAAATGCAGCTCCACTTACCTGTACTTTATCATAATTATAACTCAATTGCAGAGACAGAAGGCTCACTCAACCAAATGTTCTATAAAATGCTAATTTTGTACGGGAAATACTTCCCCTGGAGAAAATAGAACGGCTGTCATGAAAGAAGCTATTTTTGAAGGAGCACACCAAATGCCTCCTATGTGTTCATACTTTAGCAAAACTTTCATTGGATAAAAGACCCTTAATGAAGGGTCAACACACATGCACATTAAGGGAGAGATATCTTCCCAAATATATTGCAGAAGCTTCACATATAAACAGTGAAATGTCAAAAGCAAGTACCGGATAGTTTGCTAGTACACCCTTTATATTGACAAATATAAATTTATATTGATAAATATTGATACATCCTTTAAATTGACTTTGTTTTTGTTATCCACTAATCTTCATTTTGAAAGAAAGGCCTAGCGACCTACTCCTGAAAATCAGCCAACGAAACCTTATGAATCTCAACAGTCCGATCCTATTGTGCATGGGGTCATGATGAGTCAGAGGTCAACTGGTCAGCAGCTAACAACGATAACAACAATCTTCATTTTACCCCTAACATAAGGCTAAATCGAATTTTTCGGGTAGTTTATCAGTTAACTATTGCCACAGAGTTGCTGCATGATAAAGCACTCCAAAACGTAGTAGTTAAAAACAGCAATCATTTATTCCTCTTTGGCCGGGGTGGCTCTGCTGGTTTGGGCTGGGCTTAGCTGAGCTTGGCTGCAAATTGCTTGTTGGGTCTGGATCTGTTCCTTGGGCCAGAGGTCCACTTGTGCCATGTTCTTAGAGTGAACGCCAAAGTGTAAGAAGACAAGCCCAACTCAATAAACACATTCAAGCCTCTATGTATCTCTTTTGTTAACGTCTCATTGGCCAAAGCAAGTCACACAGCCAAGCCCAATTTCAGGTGCACTCCTTCCACAGAATTGGGGAGCAAAGGGAGTGAATATCTGCTGAACGACAGTGTCTTCTGCCATGAGTAAGAATACTGATGCTGAGTACTTTGCTTAATAAGCCATGATGCTGATATTTGAATGACTTCCTCATTATAAGGGAAAAAGGAAACAAGCATTGAGAACTTATAATTAACAAGCATTCTGCTAAGGTTTTTCTCATGTGTTAGTTCATTTAACCTTTTAACTACATGAGGAAGACATCTGTAAGCCCATTTTAACAGATGAGGTGACAAGCCCCAGAGCTGGTAAATGGCAAATTTAAGAGTTGAGCCTAGTTTTTTTCTGGCAGTCAGTCTTCAAATACTTTGAATATTTTGTTGTTAGTTGCTGTCTTGAATATTGAGTCACTGTTTTTGTCACGGCAAACTTATTTCTTAGGGGAAACTATAATCTTCACACAGTCCCTATTTACTCCAGAAGCTGTAAGTTGAGCCGCCCATCACCCCCTCTTCTCTTGATACTGTTGATGCAAATGGGTTGCTCAACACATGCTTTGTGGGTTCCTGGGCTGTGGAGGCTGCGTGCTCCTGTGATATGGGTGTGACAGGATCCCAGTTACTGCCTTACATGTCTTGCCATCCTATGGAGGCATGGGGTAGGAGGATGGAGACGCTGCCTAGAGAAGATTTCAGATTGGTCTACTCATGTTCCCTTAACTCCTCTTCCCACCCCAAAAATGCCCCATCCATCTCTATGCTGGCTTGTTTATTATCAATGTTTATTATTGCATATCCTCTCCGTCAGGCACGTTACAGGTAGGGTAGAGAAAGGTAGACTTGGAGGATGGGATTTGGCTCATGAATCTTGTTTTCCCATAAGGAAAGTAAAATCTCCAGAAAGGAGAGATTACTGGGAATAAGAGGAGCCATTAGGGGGAAGTTTCCCTGATCTGACTGAGAGTTTATGTTAGGGAATAGGTTCAATAGAGGCCGAGGATGTTGGGATGGGGGCTTGGCAATTTCTCTTCTAGCAGCAATGGGGGCGTGGAAGCCCTGCGGTTTGTGATAGAATTAGAGTTTGGAGGTAGGGAAAAAGAGTTGAGAAAAAATCCCAGAGAAGCTAGAAAGTGTTCATCAAGAGGTGATATTTTGCAGGTCCAGGGGTGGGGTAGGGGTGGTGTGGCTCACATCATACAGGACCCTACCACATTTGGGGGATAGTCCAGCAATTCAATTCACATAGATTTAATGAGGTTTGCTGGTTGCTGGGGACACAGATTAATTGCTGAAGGTCCCTCCCTGCCTTGGGGCTAGGTGAGGAAGGTGCAGGGCTATAATGAAGATTACACCTAAATAATTTTTTTTTTTTTTTAATACTGAGGTGAAAATGAAGAAGGTGGTGTTTCGTGGGGGAGAGGAAGGAGGAAGCAGTATATCCCAACTTAGGAAAACTACACCTACTTTGTGGCTTTCCTTCACATCTCCTTCTACTAGGAAAGCTAGCAGAACAACAGTTCATCTGAAATACCTACCAATCTGATATGCAGGCTCCTGGGAGACCCCCTTGCGTATGGGGAGGAAGCCCCAAGCTGCTATGGACTAGAGAGAGGTGAGAGCTCTAGGCCCAGGTCAGCCAATTACCTTTCCAGTTGCTCAATTGATTTAAAGGTCCCTGAGAACAGGGGCTAGGTTTTTTGTTTTTGTTTATTTATTTATTTATTTTCCTAGTGTCCACCTGATATCATTAGCTCACTCTTCATCAGCGTCTCTCTCCCACCCGCTAACCAGTCCCTTTCATTTCTGATGAGTTGTCTTCGGGGATGGTTCCTGTCCTGTGTCAACAGAAGGTCTGGGGAGCATGGCCGCCGGGATTCCTCCAGTCTCAGTCAGACCATTAAGTTTGGTCTTTTTATGAGAATTTGGGGTCTGTATCCCACTGATCTCCTGCTCCCTCAGGGGTCCTCTGCTGTGCTCCCTGTCAGGGCAGTCATCGATTGTGGCCGGGCACCAACTAGTTCTTCTGGTCTCAGGATGATGTAGGTCTCTGGTTCATGTGGCCCTTTCTGTCTCTTGGGCTCTTAGTTGTCGTGTGGCCTTGGTGTTCTTCCTTTTCCTTTGCTCCAGGTGGGTTGAGACCAATTGATGCATCTTAGATGGCCGCTTGTTAGCATTTAAGACCCCAGACGCCACATTTCAAAGTGGGATGCAGAATGATTTCATAATAGAATTACTTTGCCAATTGACTTAGAAGTCCCCGCAAACCATGTTCCCCAGACCCCCACACTTGCTCCGCTGACCTTTGAAGCATTCATTTTATCCCGGAAACTTCTTTGCTTTTGGTCCAGTCCAATTGAGCTGACCTTCCATGTATTGAGTGTTGTCTTTCCCTTCACCTAAAGCAGTTCTTATCTACTGATTAATCAATAAAAAACCCTCTCCCACCCTCCCTCCCTCCCCGCCTCGTAACCACAGAAGTATGTGTTCTTCTCAGGTTTACTATTTCTCACGATCTTATAATAGCGGTCTTATACAATATTTGTCCTTTTGCCTCTGACTGATTTCGCTCAGCATAATGCCTTCCAGGTTCCTCCATGTTATGAAATGTTTCAGAGATTCGTCACTGTTCTTTATCAATGCGTAGTATTCCATTGTGTGAATATACCACAATTTATTTACCCATTCATCCGTAGATGGACACCTTGGTTGCTTCCAACTTTTTGCTATTGTAAACAGAGCTGCAATAAACATGGGTGTGCATATATCTGTTTGTATGAAGGCTCTTGTATCTCTAGGGTATATTCCTAGGAGTGGGATTTCTGGGTTGTATGGTAGTTCTATTTCTAACTGTTTAAGATAACGCCAGATGGATTTCCAAAGCGGTTGTACCATTTTACATTCCCACCAGCAGTGTATGCGAGTTCCAATCTCTCCGCAGCCTCTCCAACATTTATTATTTTGTGTTTTTTGGATTAATGCCAGCCTTGCTGGTGTGAGATGGAATCTCATCGTAGTTTTAATTTGCATTTCTCTAATGGCTAATGATCGAGAGCATTTTCTCATGTATCTGTTGGCTGCCTGAATATCTTCTTTAGTGAAATGTGTGTTCATATCCTTTGCCCACTTCTTGATTGGGTTGTTTGTCTTTTTGTGGTTGAGTTTTGACAGAATCATGTAGATTTTAGAGATCAGGCGCTGGTCGGAGATGTCATAGCTGAAAATTCTTTCCCAGTCTGTAGGTGGTCTTTTTACTCTTTTGGAGAAGTCTTTAGATGAGCATAGGTGTTTGATTTTTAGGAGCTCCCAGTTATCTGGTTTCTCTTCATCATTTTTGGTAATGTTTTGTATTCTGTTTATACCTTGTATTAGGGCTCCTAGGGTTGTCCCAATTTTTTCTTCCATGATCTTTATCGTTTTAGTCTTTATGTTTAGGTCTTTGATCCACTTGGAGTTAATTTTTTGTGCATGGTGTGAGGTATGGGTCCTGTTTCATTTTTTTGCAAATGGATATCCAGTTATGCCAGCACCATTTGTTAAAAAGGCTATCTTTTCCCCAGTTAATTGACACTGGTCCTTTGTCAAATATCAGCTGCTCATACGTGGATGGATCTATGTCTGGGTTCTCAATTCTGTTCCATTGGTCTATGTGTCTGTTGTTGTACCAATACCAGGCTGTTTTGACTACTGTGGCTGTATAGTAGGTTCTGAAGTCAGGTAAGGTGAGGCCTCCCACTTTCTCCTTCTTTTTCAGTAGTGCTTTGCTTATCCGGGGCTTCTTTCCCTTCCATATGAAATTGGTGATTTGTTTCTCTAGCCCCTTAAAATATGACATTGGAATTTGGATCGGAAGTGTGTTAAATGTATAGATGGCTTTTGGTAGAATAGACATTTTTACTATGTTAAGTCTTCCTATCCATGAGCAGGGTATGTTTTTCCACTTAAGTATGTCCTTTTGAATTTCTTGTAGTAGAGCTTTGTAGTTTTCTTTGTATAGGTCTTTTACATCCTTGGTAAGATTTTTTCCTAAGTATCTTATCTTCTTGGGGGCTACTGTGAATGGTATTGATTTGGTTATTTCCTCTTCGGTGTTCTTTTTGTTGACATAGAGGAATCCAAGTGATTTTTGTATGTTTATTTTATAACCTGAGACTCTGCCAAACTCTTCTATTAGTTTCAGTAGTTTTCTGGAGGATTCCTTAGGGTTTTCTGTGTATATAATCATGTCATCTGCAAATAGTGATAATTTTACTTCTTCCTTGCCAATCCGGATACCTTTTATTTCTTTGTCTAGCCTAATTGCCCTGGCTAGGACTTCTAGCACAATGTTGAATAAGAGCGGTGATAAAGGGCATCCTTGTCTGGTTCCCGTTCTCAAGGGAAATGCTTTCAGGTTCTCTCTATTTAGAGTGATATTGGCTGTTGGCTTTGCATAGATGCCCTTTATTATGTTGAGGAATTTACCTTCAATTCCTATTTTGGTAAGAGTTTTTATCATGAATGGGTGTTGGACTTTGTCAAACGCCTTTTCTGCATCAATTGATAAGATCATGTGGTTTTTGTCTTTTGTTTTATTTATGTAAGGGATTACATTAATGGTTTTTCTGATATTAAACCAGCCTTGCATACTTGGTATAAATCCCACTTGATCAGGTTGAATTATTTTTTTGATGTGTTGTTGGATTCTATTGGCTAGAATTTTGTTGAGGATTTTTGCATCAATGTTCATGAGGGATATAGGTCTATAATTTTCTTTTTTTGTAATGTCTTTACCTGGTTTTGGTATCAGGGAGATGGTGGCTTCATAGAATGAGATGGGTAGTATTCCGTCATTTTCTATGCTTTGGAATACCTTTAGTAGTAGTGGTGTTAACTCTTCTCTGAAAGTTTGGTAGAACTCTGCAGGGAAGCCGTCTGGGCCAGGGCTTTTTTTTGTTGGGAGTTTTTTGATTACTGTTTCAATCTCTTTTTTTGTTATGGGTCTATTTAGTTGTTCTACTTCTGAATGTGTTAGTTTAGGTAGGTAGTGTGTTTCCAGGAATTCATCCATTTCTTCTAGGTTTTCAAATTTGTTAGAGTACAATTTTTCATAATAATCTGAAATGATTCTTTTAATTTCATTTGGTTCTGTTGTGATGTGGTCCTTCTCATTTCTTATTCGGGTTATTTGTTTCCTTTCCTGTATTTCTTTAGTCAGTCTAGCCAATGGTTTATCAATTTTGTTAATTTTTTCAAAGAACCAGCTTTTGGCTTTGTTAATTCTTTCAATTGTTTTTCTGTTCTCTAATTCATTTAGTTCAGCTCTAATTTTTATTATTTGTTTTCTTCTGGTGCCTGATGGATTCTTTTGTTGCTCACTTTCTATTTGTTCAAGTTGTAGGGACAGTTCTCTGATTTTGGCTCTTTCTTCTTTTTGTATGTGTGCATTTATCGATATAAATTGGCCTCTGAGCACTGCTTTTGCTGTGTCCCAGAGGTTTTGATAGGAAGTATTTTCATTCTCGTTGCTTTCTAAGAATTTCCTTAGTCCCTCCTTAATGTCTTCTATAACCCAGTCTTTTTCAGGAGGGTATTGTTCATTTTCCAAGTATTTGATTTCTTTTCCCTAGTTTTTCTGTTATTGATCTCTAGTTTTATTGCCTTGTGGTCTGAGAAGATGCTTTGTAATATTTCGATGTTTTGGACTCTGCAAAGGTTTGTTTTATGACCTAATATGTGGTCTATTCTAGAGAATGTTCCATGTGCGCTAGAAAAAAAAGTATATTTTGCAGCAGTTGGGTGGAGAGTTCTGTATAAGTCAATGAGGTCAAGTTGGTTGATTGTTGTAATTAGATCTTCCGTGTCTCTGTTGAGCTTCTTACTGGATGTCCTGTCCTTCTCCGAAAGTGGTGTGTTGAAGTCTCCTACTATAATTGTGGAGGTATCTATCCCACTTTTCAATTCTGTTAAAATTTGGTTTATGTATCTTGCAGCCCTGTCATTGGGTGCATAAATATTTAATATGGTTATGTCTTCCTGATCAATTGTCCCTTTTATCATTATATAGTGTCCTTATTTATCCTTTGTGGTGGATTTAAGTCTAAAGTCTATTTTGTCAGAAATTAATATTGCTACTCCTCTTCTTTTTTGCTTATTGTTTGCTTGATATACTTTTTTCCATCCTTTGAGTTTTAGTTTGTTTGTGTCTCTAAGTCTAAGGTGTGTCTCTTGTAGGCAGCATATAGATGGATCGTGTTTCTTTATCCAGTCTGTGACTCTCTGTCTCTTTATTGGTGCATTTAGTCCATTTACATTCAGGGTAATTATAGATAAATAAGTTTTTGGTGCTGTCATTTTGATGCCTTTTTATGTGTGTTGTTGACAATTTCATTTTTCCACATACTTTTTTGTGCTGAGGCGTTTTTCTTAGTAAATTGTGAGATCCTCATTTTCATAGTGCTTGACTTTAGGTTAGTTGAGTCGTTACGTTTTTCTTGGTTTTTATCTTGAGTTATAGAGTTGTTATACCTTTTTGTGGTTACCTTATTATTTACCCCTATTTTTCTAAGTAAAAACCTAACTTGTATTGTTCTATATCGCCTTGTATCACTCTCCATATGGCAGTTCAATGCCTCCTGTAGTTAGTCCCTCTTTTTGATTATTGTGATCTTTTACCTATTGACTTCCATGATTCCCTGTTATGTGTATTTTTTTTTTTTAATTAATCTTAATTTGTTTGTTTTTGTGATTTCCCTGTTTGAGTTGATATCAGGACGTTCTGTTTTGTGACCTTGTGTTGTGCTGATATCTGATATTATTGGTTCTCTGACCAAACAATATCCTTTAGTATTTCTTGTAGCTTTGGTCTGGTTTTTGCAAATTCTCTAAACTTGTGTTTGTCTGTAAATATCTTAATTTCGCCTTCATATTTCAGAGAGAGTTTTGCTGGATATATGATCCTTGGCTGGCAGTTTTTCTCCTTCAGTGTTCTGTATATGTCGTCCCATTCCCTTCTTGCCTGCATGGTTTCTGCTGAGTAGTCTGAACTTATTCTTATTGATTCTCCCTTGAAGGAAACCTTTCTTTTCTCCCTGGCTGCTTTTAAAATTTTCTGTTTATCTTTGGTTTTGGTGAGTTTGATGATAATATGTCTTGGTGTTTTTCTTTTTGGATCAATCTTAAATGGGGTTTGATGAGCATCTTGGATAGATATCCTTTCGTCTTTCATGATGTCAGGGAAGTTTTGTGTCAGGAGTTCTTCAACTATTTTCTCTGTGTTTTCTGTCCCCCCTCCCTGTTCTGGGACTCCAATCACCCGCAGGTTATCCTTCTTGATAGAGTCCCACATAATTCTTAGGGTTTCTTCATTTTTTTAAATTCTTTTATCTGATTTTTTTTCAGCTATGTTGGTGTTGATTCCCTGGTCCTCCAGATGTCCCAGTCTGCATTCTAATTGCTCGAGTCTGCTCCTCTGACTTCCTAGTGCGTTGTCTAATTCTGTTATTTTAGTGTTAATCTTTTGGATTTCTACATGTTGTCTCTCTATGGATTCTTGCAACTTATTAATTTTTCCACTATGTTCTTGAATAATCTTTTTGAGTTCTTCAACAGTTTTATCAGTGTGTTCCTTGACTTTTTCTGCAGTTATCCTAATTTCATTTGTGATATCATTAAGCATTCTGTAAATTAGTTTTTTATATTCTGTATCTGGTAATTCCAAGATTGTATCTTCATTTGGGAAAGATTTTGATTCTTTTGTTTGGGGGGTTGGAGAAGCTGTCATGGTCTGCTTCTTTAAGTGGTTTGATATGGATTGTTGTCTCCGAGCCATCACTGGGAAACTAGTTTTTCCAGAAAATCGGCTAAAAAAAAAATGCAGTCAGATCCCTATCAGAGTTCTCCCTCTGGCTCAGGCTATTCAGATGTTAATGAAGCCGCCTGGGGAGGGTGGGGGAGGGAACAGAGAGATAGGAGAGTAGCACCTCAGAATATAGCCAGAGTTGCTTGTCTTGCTTAGAATGACTATTATATCTGAGATTCCCGCAGGCCGTCGCCTATGTGTGCTGGCTGTGTGGAGATTGCCCCCGGGGGGTCTGGCCCGCTGGAGTCACAGTCAGATCCTCCGCTTCCAGCCCCACGCCCAGCGTCAATGCTCCCCTACTGGGACGGTGCACTCTCGACTCCAAAATCAGTCGCTGCCTCCCGGGGACTTCTCGTCCCTCCAGCCACGTGGCCGTGCCGCCTCCGAGAACCAGTTGGGCCTCCTCCCGGGGTTAGTTCAGATGGGTGGAGCAGCTCCCCGTGCTTGTGCCGTGACCGAGTGTCCCGGCTGGGACGCTGTTCTCCCCGCTCCAATACCAGTCGCTGCCTCCTGGGGACTTCTCCTACCAGCTGCGTCCCACGCCGCCCGCACGACCCGGCTGGGCCCCTTCCCGGGGTTAGTTCAGGGGGGTGGAGCAACTCTCCATGTTTATGCCGTACCTGCGTCCAGTCCAAATCCCTGCAGGACGGTTCCGCAGCTCGGACGCTGCTCTTTCTGCTCCAAGACCAGTTACTGCCTTCCGGGGACTTCTCCTACCGGCTGCGTCCCACGCCGCCCGTGGAACCAGCTGGTCTCCCTCCCAGGGTTAGTTCAGGGGGGTGGAACAGCTCTCTGTGCTTGTGCCGTACCTGACTGGTACGCTGGCTCCAGGCTCTGGAAACAATCGCTGCTTCCCCGTATTAGTTCGTTCTCCGTCTCTAAATCTGTGTTTGTTGTTCAGGGTTCGTAGATTGTTATGTATGTGATCGATTCACTTGTTTTTCCGAGTCTTTGTTGTAAGAGGGATCCGAGGTAGCGTCTGCCTAGTCCGCCATCTTGGCTCCTAACCACTTTCTTTGGGCTAGGTTTTTTAAGATAGAGTCATGCAGGCTATAAATGTTTAATTTTTCCTGATGTTGACCACAATAACAGTAACCAGGTTTTCACTAATTCATCTTATCTAGCTAGTGAATGAATGTCTTTCTTTAAATGCCACTGGTTAAATGCAACAGCAGTGATCCCTTCTTGTTGGTTTGTAGAAAACCAACCCCTCATATTACATCCAGCCCACCAGCCTCTGTCTTAAAGGAAGGAGGAGGTGTGTTACTAGCCAACGTCAGGAGTCAACTCCTCTGGTGTCACAGAGCATTTGCTCTCTCCAGATTCATTCTAATAGAAGGGCTCACAGTTTTTAACAAATGATTAGCTGAGTGATAAAGAGGCTCTTTTCATGTGAGACCATGTCAAGCCCTGCAAGGAGCAGCTAAGGCTTTTGGTACGCTCTTTGACTATTAACTGAACATACTGTGACTAGAGTAAGAGAATGGACTAACTAGGCAAACATATTATCAATTAATTCTTTCGATTCTCATTCTTTGGGAGAGGTCTGTAAGGGAAGAGGTGCAGTAGGTGAGGACTAAAATGTCACCTTCAGGCTATTCGTTCCTGAGCTTTGTGTATGTCCAGTGTCTTAGGGTTTATAAAACACTGCTGAGTGCTTATTTCATTAGCTTCTCACAGCAACCCTTACACTTCACTGGAGAAGCAGACCATTTGAGAGAGATGGTATTAATCTCCAGTATAAAAATATTCATTTACTTCATAGCCAATTCACTGTACAACTGCTAGAGCAGACACAGTGGGAACAGAGAAGCAAATAAGACAGACAGGCTCCTGATGCCCTGACGGACTACAGTCTGGTGGGTCAGGCAGACATTGAACAGATGTCATGGGCAATACAAAAAAGAGAAAGCAAGGGCATTTTGAGGGTGCGTATGTGTGTGAGGCACTCGGGGAAGACCCTTAACCATGGTGGGAGCTGCTTGAAGTGAGGTGGGTATGGCAAATCACCCTCAACCCCCATCACTGATGGGTCTCCAGGAATAACATTAGATGGTTGCTATACTCCATTAGAAAGGTCAGTAGTTCAAACCTACCAGCTGCTCCGTGGGAGACATATATGTCAGTCTACTTCTGTAAAGATTTACAGCCTTGGAAACCCTATGGGGCAGGATCACTATGAGCTGAAATCAACTTGATGGCAGTGGGTTTTGGGTTAATGGGGATTAATAGGTTTTGAATAGGTAGTAGGTTCCTATGGGTCAAAATTAAAATGGTACAAAAGTTACACATTTTCAGTTACACGTTTTCCTGTATATACAACCAAAAAAAAAAAAAACAAAAAAAAAAACCCCAAAACCAAACCTAATGCCATCAAGTTGACTCCAACTCATAGCGACCCTATAGGACACAGTAGAACTGCCCCACAGGATTTCCAAGTAGTGCATGGTGGATTTGAACTGCAGACCTTTTGGTTAGCAGCTGAACTCTTAACCACTGTGCTACCAGGGCACCCAAAACCCCCGTTGCTGTAGAGTTGACTCCGACTCGTAGCGATCTCATGCTCCGGAGTAGAGCTGCTCCGCAGGGTTCTCTGGGCTGTGATCTTTACTGAGCAGATTGCTTGCTTTCTTCTGTGGTGCTGCTGAGTGGGTTTGCACCCGTCAGCCAACCTTTAGGTGAGTAGTCAAATGTAAACTGTGCCACCCTGGGAACTGTATAACTTGTATATACATACATATATATCAAGGAGCCCTGGCGGCGCAGTAGGTAAAGCGCTCAGCTGCTAAACGAAAGGTCAGCAGTTCGAACTCACCAGCTGCTTCAAGGGACAAAGTGTGGCAGTAGGCTTCCTTAAAGATTACACCCTCAGAAACCCTACAGGAATAGTTCTACTCTGGCCTGTAAGGTCGCTATGAGTCGAAATCAACTTGACAGCAACAGGTTATACATGTGTCGTGGATTATCAAAAGAATGAACAAATCAGTCTTAGAAGAAACACAACCAGAATGTTCCTTAGAAGCAAGGATGGCATGACTTTGGAAATGTCATCGGGAAAGACCAATTGCTGGAAGATGACATCATGTTTGGTAAAGCAGAGGGCCCGCAAAAATGAGAAAACCCTCAATGAGATGGATTGGCACAAGAGCCACAACACTGGACGCAAACATACCAACAATCATGAAGACGGGACAGTGCTGGGCAATGTTTTGATCTACTGAGTGAGATCATCGTGAGTCAGAGCCGACTCGATGGAGACTAAGATCTCCTTCCCACTCCCAGTGTCTTTCTCCGGAGGCAGCCACTACATGTGGTTTTCTTTTTTTTTTTGGGGGGGGGGCATAATCTTAGAATTTTTCTTTATATTAAATTATGTTAAACAAAGTCCCATTTCAACCAGACGTGGAAAAGACTGTGCTATTCACTAGCTCCATCTGGGGCCTCAGTTTTTTCAGGTGTTAAATGGGGCTGCTGAGACCTGCCTTGGAGAGCTGTATAAATGAGTTGATGTCTAAGGATGCAGCAGTGCCTAGCACTTGGCTGGTGTTTGGTAACTGAGATTGCCTTCCCTTGTCTTGTTATAAAATGGAATATTTTTCCAGCTTTGTCCTGGGTTTCTAATTTGAATCACAAAACTAGGGGCTCCAGCAGCCACTGGGGTTTCTGCATCTGTCTCCTGATATTCAGCCAGCAAGCTGCCCTGAGCGGGCAGAGCCCCTCAGGTATTGTGCCTGCACGCTGCACTGCTTACCTGCAGCGGGGTCTGCAGCATGAGTTTTTATAAGTGAACATTTTCTATTACATCCTATTACTGCCCCCCTACCTTTAAAAAATATTTTTACCTTGTGCTGTGTGACATTGCTGGCTATGGTTGTCCTCAGGGAAAGACACATTCTCTCAAATTTCTTCCCTCAGCAGCACAGTGAGAGGCAGCCCTTATTTGAGGAGGAGGAAAGGGCTCTGGAGTCTGACAGCTTGGTGAGTCCCAGATCTCCTGCTCCCTAGCTGTGTGGCCAGGGACAAGTCACTCAGCTTCTCCAAGCATCCGCTGCTTTATCTGATACGTGGAATAGGATGAGTGGACTTCACATACAGGAGAGGGTAGTTTGCTACTTTTCACTGTGTGGAATATCCCAGGTGCAGGTGGAAGCTCTTCAAATAAGTTGGCTCCCTCCCCCTTTCTCCTAGGTCGGAAGTTCTCCAAGTGTGGTCCCTGGATCAGCCATATCCACTTCACCTGAGAGCTTGTTAGACGTGTAAATTCTTGGGTCCCATTCCAGACCCACTGAATGAGATACTCTGCGGTGAGCCCCAGCAACTGCACTTTAACAAGCCCTCCAGGTGATTCTGAGGCATGCTCAAGTTTGAGAACTGCGCTAGGCCAGGAGGCAGAGCAGGCTCTTGGCTTCTGTTAGTATTATTTCCTTTCACTCACGCATTTCAGGTTAGTGGGCAGTTCCTACTACTATTCGAGAATGGCAGGGGCCCGCGTCTTGCTTGGGTGCCCTGGGCAGGCCAGCCTCAGAGGCCCAACCACTCCACTGAGGCTGCAAGATGCTGGAGGTCACAGTCCTGCTTCCTGCTCACCTACACAGTCCACGCAGAGGTGGACAGCGGCTTCTCCATGATGTCCAGGTTTACCTTCAGGGTCTAGGGTTTTCCACCCGGCACTGCTGACATTACGGGCCAGATAATTCTTGCAAATTGTTGTAGGGCTGCCCCGTGCACTGTAGGATGTGCAGCAGCACCCCGGTCCCTATCTGCTAGATGCCAGCGGCATCCCGAGAACCACTGGTCTCACCTGAGTGAAGGTACACGTACCTGCTGCTGTTGAGTGGATTCGGACTCATGGAGATCCCATGGGTTACAGGGTAAAACTGCTCCACAGGGTTTTCTTGGTTGTAGTCTTTATAGAAGCAGGTTGCCAGGGCTTCCTTCCTTGGCACTGCTGGGTGGGTTTAAACTGCCAACCTTTAGATTAGCAGCACAGTGGAAACCGTTCGCGCCACCTTGGAACCTTTGAGTGGAGGTTGTTGTTTGGTGCTGTTGATTCTATTCTGACTCACAGCAACCCCACGTGACAGAGTAGAACTACTGGTACGGCAGTTAAAAGTTTACAGAGCAAATTAATTCCCCATTTGAAAGTTTATACATGAAGTATTCCACAACATTGGCCCCACTCCCCACAATGTGTCAGCACTTTCCCATCTCTGTCCTAGTTTCCCTACTTTCTTTCATCCTGATTTTCTACCCCTTCCTGCCTTTTCATCTTTGCTTTTGGGCAGATGTTGCCCTTTTGAACTTATATAATTGATTGTTCTGAGGAGTACACTCCTCCTGGATGTCATTGTTCACTTTATGGGCCTGTCTATGGTTTGGCAGAAAGGTTGTCTATGGGAATGACTTCAGTTCCAGTTCAGAAGGGTGTCTTAGGACCATAGTCTTGGGGGTTCCTCCAGTCTGTATCTGACCAGTAAGTCTGTTCTTTTTTGTAAATTTGGTTTTTTGTTTTACAATTTTTCTCCCGCTCTGTCCGGTACCCTCTGTTGTGATCCCAGTCAGAGCAGTCGGTAGTGGTAGCTGGGTACCATCTAGTTCTTCTGGTCTCGGGGTCATGTAGGCTGTGATTCATGTGGTCCATTAGTCCTTTGGACTAATTACTCTCTGGAGTCTGGTTTTCTTCACTCTCCTTTGCTCCAGATGGGAAGACACCAATAGTTGTGTCTTAGATGGCAGCTCCCAAGCTTTTAATATCCCAGATGCTACTCACCCACCAAAGTAGGATGCAGAGCTTTGTCTTTATGAACTATGTTGTGCCAGTTGAGGTAGATGTCCCCCCGAGCCTATGGTCCTTCACCTTCAAGCCTAGGAACTTCATCCTGTGAGGTGTTTGGTTATGTCTGGGAAGTTCCCCTGGCTGTGGCCCTTGTGTGCTCTATTGTCTATGTAAGCAACACCTACATTCTAATGTGTTCTTATCATGTTGTTGTTGGTTTCCGTCAAGTTGATTCAGATTCATGGTGACCCCATGTGTGCAGAGTAGAACTGTCCCATAGGTTTTTTTTTTTTAATTATTCTTTAATGATTTTTTATTTATATATATATATCAGTTATTTTCTTAATGGTTGCTCTAGGGCTTACAATACACATCTTTTTTTTTAATTTTATTGTGTTTTAAGTGAAAGTTTACAAATCAAGTCAGTCTCTCATACAAAAATTTATACACATCTTGCTGTATACTCCTAATTGCTCTCCCCCTAATGAGACAGCACACTGCTTCCCTCCACTCTTTCTTTTCGTGTCCATTCGGCCAGCTTCTAACCCCCTCTGCCCTATTATCTCCTCTCCAGATAGGAGATGCCAACAGTCTCATGTGTCTACTTGATCCAAGAAGCTCATTCTTCACCAGTATCATTTTCTATCCCATTGTCCAGTCCAATCCCTGTCTGAAAAGTTGGCTTTGGGAATGGTTCCTGTGCTGGTATAAGAGAAGATCTGGGGACCATGAGCCCTGGGGTCCTTCTAGTCTCAGTCAGACCATTAAGTCTAGTCTTTTTATGAGAATTTGGGATCTGCATCCCACTGCTCTCCTGCTCCCTCAGGGGTTCTCTGTTGTGTTCCCTGTCAGGGCAGTCATCAGTTGTAGCCGGGCACCATCTAGTTTTTCTGGTCTCAGGCTGATGTAGTCTCTGGTTTATGTGGCCCTTTCCATTTCTTGGGCTCATAATTACCTTGTGTCTTTTGTGTTCTTCATTCTCCTTTGCTCCAGGTGGGTTGAGACCAATTGATGCATCTTAGACGGCCGCTTGCTAGCATTTAAGATCCCAGATGCCACTCTCCAAAGTGGGGTGCAGAATGATTTATTCATAGATTTTATTATGCCGATTGACTTAGATGTCCCCTGAAACCATGGCCCCCAAACCCCCGCCCCTGCTATGCTTGCCTTTGAAGTGTTCAGTCTATTCAGAAAACTTCTTTGCTTTTGGTTTAGTCCAATTGTGCTGACCTCTTCTGTACTGTGTTGTCTTTCCCTT
Source organism: Loxodonta africana (assembly GCF_030014295.1). NCBI lineage: Eukaryota > Metazoa > Chordata > Mammalia > Proboscidea > Elephantidae > Loxodonta > Loxodonta africana. The sequence continues at coordinate 38,880,844 of NC_087368.1, read as the reverse complement.
CACCTAAAATAGTAAAATAGTTCTTATCTACTTTCTAATTAGTGAAAAACACTCTCCCTCCCTCCCTCTCTCTCATAACCATCAAAGAATATTTTCTTCTCTGTTTATTTCTCAAGTTCTTACAGTAGTGGCCTTATACAATATTTGTCCTTTTGCAACTGACTAATTTCACTCAGCATAATACCTTCCAGATTCCTCCATGTTATGAAATGTTTCACAGTTTCATCATTGTTCTTTATCAATGTGTAGTATTCCACTGTGTGAATATAGCATAATTTATTTATCCATTCATCTGTTGATGGGCACCTTGGTTGCTTCCATCTTTTTGCTATTGTAAACAGTGCTGCAGTGAACATGGGTGTGCATATATCTGTTCGTGTAAAGGCTCTTATTTCTCTAGGATATATTCCAAGGAGTGGGACTGCTGGATCATATCATAGTTCTATTTCTAGCTTTTTAAGGAAGTGCCACATTGATTTCCAAAGTGATTGTTCCATTTTACATTCCCACCAGCAGTGTATAAGTGTTCCAGACTCTCCACATCCTCTCCAACATTAATTATTTTCTGTTTTTTGGATTAATGCCAGCATTGTTGGAGTAAGATGGAATCTCATTGTAGTTTTCATTTGCATTTCTCTAATGGCTAATGATTGTGAACATTTCTTCATGTATCTGTTAGCTACCTGAATGTCCTTTTTAGTGAAGTGCCTGTTCATATCTTTTGCCCATTTTTTAATTGGGTTGTTTGCCTATTTGCAGTTGAGTTTTTGCCATATCATGTAGCTATTAGAGATCAGGTGCTGATCGGAAATGTCATAGCTAAAAACTTTTTCCCAGTCTGTAGGTAATCTTTTTACTGTTTTCGCAAAGTCTTTGGATGAGTATAGGTGTTTAATTTTTAGGAGCTCCCAGTTATCTAGTTTCTCTTCTGGTGTTTGTGCATTGTTGGTAATGTTTTCTATACTTTTTATGCCATTTATTAGAGCTCCTAGCATTGTCCCTATTTTTTCTTCTATGATCTTTACCGTTTTAGATTTGGTATTTAGGCCTTTGATCCATTTTGAGTTCATTTTCGTGCGTGGTGTGAGGTATGAGTCTTGTTTCATTTTTTTGCAGATGGATATCCAGTTATGCCAGCACCATTTGTTAAAAAGACTGTCTTTTCCCCATTTAACTCACTTTGGGCCTTTGTCAAATAACAACTGCTCATATGTGGATGGATTTATGTCTGGATTTTAATTCTGTTCCACTGGTCTATGTATCTGTTGTTGTAACAGTACCAGGCTGTTTTGACTACTGTGGCAGTATAATAGGTTCTAAAATCAGGTAGAGTGAGGACTCCCACATTGTTCTTCTTTTTCAGTAATGCTTACCCGGGGCCTCTTTCCCTTCCATATGAAGTTAGTGATTTGTTTCTCCAACTCATTAAAAAATGTCATTAGAATTTGAATGGGAATTGCATCATATCTATAGATCTCTTTTGGTAGAATAGACATGTTTACAATGTTAAGTCTTCCTATCCATGAGCAAGGTATGTTTTTCCACTTATGTAGGTCTCTTTTGGTTTCTTGCAGTAGTGTCTTGTAGTTTTCTTTGTATAGGTCTTTTATGTCTCTGGTAAGATTTATTCCTAAGTGTTTTATCTTCTTGGGGGCTACTGTAAATGGTATTGATTTGGTGATTTCCTCTTTGATGTTCTTTTTGTTGGTGTAGAGAAATCCAACTGATTTTTATAAGTTTATCTTGTATCCTGATACTCTGCTGAACTCTTCTATCAGTTTCAGTAGTTTTCTGGAGGATTCCTTAGGGTTTTCTGTGTACAAGATAATGTCATCTGCAAATAGAGATACTTTTACTTCTTCCTTGCCAATCTGGATGCCCTTTCTTTCTTTATCTACCCTAATTGCTCTGGCTAGGACCTCCAGCACAATGTTGAATAAGAGTGGTGATAAAGGGCATCCTTGTCTTGTTTCCATTCTCAAGGGGAATGCTTTCAGACTCTATACAATTAGGGTGATGGCTGTTGGCTTTGTGTAAATGCCCTTTATTATGTTGAGGAATTTTCCTTGTATTCCTATTTTGCTGAGTTTTTATCATGAATGGGTGTTGAACTTGGTCAAATGCCTTTTCTGCATCAATTGGTAAAATCATGTGATTCTTGTCTTTTGTTTTATTTATATGATGGATTACATGAATTGTTTTTCTAATGTCGAACCATCCCTGCATACCTGGTGTGAATCCCACTTGGTCATGGTGAATTATTTTTTTGATATATTGTTGAGTTCTATTGGCTAGAATTTTGTTGAGGATTTTTACATCTAAGTTTATGAGGGATATAGGTCTGTAATTTTCTTTTTTTGTGTGGTGTCTTTATGTGGTTTTGGTATCAGGGATATGCTGGTTTCATAGAATGAGTTTGGGAGTATTCCGTCCCTTTTCTATGCTCTGAAATACCTTTACCAGTAGTGGTGTTAATTCTTCTCTGAAAGTTTGGTAGAACTCTGCAATGAAGCCATCTGGACCAGGGTTTTTTTTTGTTGTTGTTGGGAGTTTTTTGATTACCTTTTCAGTCTCTTCTTTCGTTATGGGTCTATTTAGTTGTTCTACCTCTGTTTGTGTTAATTTAGGTAGTCAGTGTGTTTCTAGGAAATAATCCATTTCTTCTAGGTTTTCAATTTTGTTGGAGTACAATTTTTCATAGTAATCTGATATGATTCTTTTAATTTCAGTTGGGTCTGTTGTAATATCACCCATCTCACTTCTTATTTGGGTTATTTGCTTCCTCTCCTGTTTTTCTTTGTCATTTTGGCCAATGGTTTATCAATTTTGTTAATTTTCTCTAAGAACCAGCTTTTGGTCTTGTTAATTCTTTTGTTTGTTTTCTATTTCATTTGATTCTGCTCTAATTTTTGTTATTTGCTTTCTTCTGGTGCCTGAGAGTTTCTTTTGTTGCTCTCTTCTTATTCGTTCAAGTTGTAGGGATAATTCTTTGATTTTGGCCCTTTTTTCTTTTTGGATGTGTGCATTTATTGATGTAAATTGACCTCTGAGCACTGCTTTTGCTGTGTCCCAAAGGTTCTGATAGGATGTGTTTTCATTCTCATTGGTTTCTACGAGTTTCTTTATTCCATCCTTAATGTCTTCTATAATCCAGTCTTTTCTGAGGGGGACATTGTGCGGTTTCCAACTGTTTCTTTTCCCTGCTTTTTCTGTTATTGATTTCTACTTTTATGGCCTTATGATCAGAGAAGATGCTTTGTAATATTTCAGTGTTTTGGATTCTGCTAAGGCTTGCTTTGTGACCTAATATGTGGTCTCTTCTAGAGAATGTTCCATGTGCACTGGAAAAGAAAGTATACTTGGCTGCTGTTGGGTGGAGTGTTCTGTATATGTCTATAAGATCAAGTTGGTTGATTGTGGCATTTAGATCTTCCGTGTCTTTCTTGAGCTTCTTTCTGGATGTCCTGTCCTTCACCGAAAGTGTGTTGAAGTCTCCTACTATAATTGTGGAGCTATCTCACTTTTCAATGCTGTTAGTTTTTTTTTATATATCTTGCAGCCCTGTCACTGGACACATAAATATTTAATACGGTTATATCCTCCTGGTATATTGTCCCTTTAGTCATTATATGGTGTCCTTCCTTATCCTTTGTGGTGGATTTAACTTTAAAGTCTATTTTGTCAGAAATTAATATCGCCACTCTTGCTCTTTTTTGTTGTTTGCTTGATAATTTTTTTTTTCCATTCTTTGAGTTTTATTTCATTTCTCTAAGTCTAAGTGTGTCTCTTGTAGGCAATGTATAGATGGATCATGTTTTTTTATCCATTCTGCCACTCTCTGTCTCTTTATTGGTGCATTTAGTCCATTTACATTCAGCGTAATTATGGATGGGTACGAATTTAGTACTGTCATTTTTTGTGTGTTGTTGACTTTTTGTCCCACTTAATTTTTTGTGCTGAATAGTTTATATATTGTCTTTTCCTCTTATTTGTTGTTGTTGATTTATTTTCTGCTAAGTCTCTATTTTTTTCTTGTATTTTATTTTGTTGTGTAGGTTAGTTAGTCTCCTTTGTGGTTACCTTGATATTTACCCATATTTTTCTAAGTTGAAATCTAACTTTTATTTCTTTATATTGCCTTGTCTGCCTCTCCATATGAAAGATCTATGACTACATTTCTTAGTCCCTCTTTATTGTTTTAATGTTGTCTTCTTTTACATAATAACATTGCTGTTTCCCTGTTTTGAGTGTTTTTTTTTTATCTTGATTTATTTCTTTGATTTCCCTGTCTGGGTTGACATCTGATTGCTCTGTCCAGTGTTCTAGTCTTGGGTTGATATCTGATATGATTGATTTTCTAACCAAAGAACTCCCTGTAGTATTTCTTTTAGTTTTGGTTTTGTTTTTATGAATTCCCTAAACTTCTGTTTATCTGGAAATGTCCTAATTTCACCTTCATATTTGAGAGACAGTTTTGCTGGATATATGATTCTTGGCTGGCAATTTTTTTCTATCAATGCTTTATATAAGTCATCCCATTACCTTCTTGCCTGCATGGTTTCTGCTGAGTAGTCCGAGCTTATTCTTACTGACTCTCCTTTGTAGGTGACTTTTCATTTATCCCTAGCTGCTCTTAAAATTCTTTATCTTCGGTTTTGGCAAGTTTGATTATAATATGTCTTGGTGACTTTCTTTTAAAATCTACCTTATATGGGGTCTGATGAGCATCTTGGATAGATATCTTCTCATCTTTCATAGTATCAGGGAAGTTTTCTGCCAACAAATCTTCACTAATCCTCTCTGTATTTTCTGTTATCCCTCCCTGTTCTGGCCCTCCAATCACTCGTACATTATTTCTCTTGATAGAGTCCCACATGATTCTTAAGGTTTCTTCATTTTTTTTTAATTCTTTTATCTGAGTTTTCTTCAAATATATTGGTGCCAAGTACTTTATCTTCAAGCTCATCAATTCTGCCTTCCACTTGCTCATTTCTGCTCCTCTGAATTGTTATTAAAAAAAGAGTTGTCTAATTCTGTAATTTTATTGTTAATCTGAATTTCTGATTGCTGTCTGTGGATTCTTGCAGCTTATTAAATTTTTATGTTCTTGCATAACCTTTGTAATTTCTTCAGCTGCTTTATCTGTGTGTTCCTTGGCTTGTTCTGCATATTGCCTGATCTCCTTCCTGATGTCTTGAAGCGTTCTATAAGTTAATCTTTTGTATTCTGCATCTGGTAATCCCAGGAAGGCACTTTCATCTAGAAGATCCCTTCTTTGAGAGCTTGTTGAAGCAATTATGGTCTGTTTCTTTCTGTGATTTGATATTGACTGTTGTCTCCAAGCCATCTATAAATTATTATATTTTATGTTTGCTTACTGTATCCTAGCTTCTGGCTTTGTTTTGATATGCCCAAATGGGTTGCGTGAGCTAGCTTATTTTCACCTTTGAAGCTCTGATGTCCTGTCACCAGATGGCTAGAGATGTTATCAGGTATATCAGTCTAGGAGTCCATTCACTTTTCTTGTATGGGTTCAACTCGGGTGTCCAGGTAGCTGCTCATCAAATGTGTGGTACAGGCTCTGTCCTACAGTCTTAGAGGGGCAGGGGTGATTGGTGTAGGTACCCGTATTTGGTTGCAGCAGGGGGTCACACTCTGAATAAGGCAGGGGGCTGAGAATCGTCCCCCAAGTGTCTCTGAGGAAAGTGCACCCCTCTTCCCTAGAGCGTACAGGTGGGTGGGTTCTGCAGATGGGCCATGGGCACCTGATGCTTTTGGCTATAAGGACTGGGAGGTACCAGTTATTCTTAGACCCCTGTCACGGGTGGCTGGGTGGCCTGAGTGGTGCCACTAGCCCTTAGGCCCCTGATGTGGGTAGGTGAGGACCCTGTTTAATAGGCAAAGCGGTGTCAAACATCAAACACCCACCTCTTCACCGCACAGCTGAAACAGTTGCAGTCTGCCAACGAGGGCCTATTGTCCTGAAATAGGCCCACATAGGTGCATGCATGGGGGGAAGGATATTTAAAGTCCATGGACCATTTACGCCTGCACAGGGGCCACTTCTGTCCGGAGCTCCCCAGGTTAGTAGAACTGGCAAATTATCTGTTCCCCCAATTGTGAATTTGTTCCTTTTCCAAGGCCGGGAGAATGGCTCCCGGCGCTCAACAGGGCCTATCTCAGGCCCAGGGAAATCAACAGCCTCTGAAGCCGGCTTTGGGGTGGGGGGCATGGTACAATATATGCAAGTACTTAGTTTTTGCCAAGAGCATCGTTCTCTGGTTCTGGAGGTGTGAGTAGGCTGTGTGGCTGACTGCTTCTCCCTGTAGAAATTGCGGTTGAACGCTACTAGCAGCCTGCCACACTCGCTCCCAGGAATGGTACTTGAGGGATCCCGGCAATTCAGGTCCAGCAACTCCTCTCCACTTCTGAACTGTCTCTCCCTCCCCCTGATGCTCAGTCTGTTTTCTAACTTTGCCTTTGATGTTCAGGGCTCCTAGCTTGTCATAAATATGTTTCACTTGTTTTTGGGGGGTCTTTGTTGTAAGAGGGATCACTGGAAGCATCTGGCTATTCCACCATCTTGGCCCCACCTCCCATACAGTTTACTTGACTGTAATCTTTATGGGAGTGATTGCCAGGTCTTTCCCCGATGAAGCCATTGGGTGGGTTCAAACCACCAAACTTTTGGTTAGCATCAGAATGCTGAACTGTTTGTGTCACCAGGGCTCTGCTGAGTGGAGGTCCCACCCACTGATGTTGAGTTGATTCCGACTTGTAGTGACCCTACAGGACAGAGTAGAACTGCCCATAGGGTTTCCATGCCGGTAAATCTTCACGGAAGCAGACTACCACATCTTTCTACTGCAGAGCAATTGGTGGGTTTGAATCACCAACCTTTTGATTAGCAGCCAAATGCTTTAATCACTGTGCCACCAGAGCTCCATGGAGTGGAGGTAATCACTGGGAAATTCTGGGTTTCGGGAGCAATGCAGTGGAGTGGTGAGGGGTGTGACCGGAAGGAATGTGAGTGGTGGACGTAGCGGTGGCTTTGAGTCTGGGCCCTCCAGTTACTAGCCCTGTGACCTCCTTCTCTATCCCCTCCTCACTCTCAGTCTTCTCTAGGCAAAAACTCACATACCCACACACCATATTTTCATAAATGATTTTTACTTCTTTATCTTTTCTCTTGACAGTAATTCTTGGCAATGTGCATTAATATCAAGGCAAGCATAACTTTCAGAAGTCATCAAAGATATGGTTCTATTGTCTTCATTTTCTTAAACCATTAAAATATTTTCATTTATAAAAATTAATCTAAATATAAATATTGACACTAAAGATCAAAATCACTTGATGACAAAATAATTCCTCTGGAGCTATAACATATGCTTATCGTTTTTAATAGTACATTAAATCTTTGCACTTATTTGGCACAAGGAAACCTTTATAAAAATTCAAATGCCACAGAGCAGGCTTTTTTTTTTCGCAAGGCTTACACAGTACACATTTTTGTCAAAGAAAATGAATATTTTAACACTGTAACACAACAATAGTTGCTTTTCATGCCTCTTAAAACGTTCTATTTGGAACTCAGAACTTTTTTTGTTGTGTTTTTTAAAAATTTGTTTTTATTTTGCTTTGAATTACACCAACAGAAAAAAAGTCAAAGATTTACTTGATTTCAAATGAGTCACTTCTGTTGGATAACACACACACAGCATAAGCAGGGAGTATTATTGGAAGACAGGTAGTCCCCATCAGGAGTGGATCATAACACACCTGTTTTGGCAGCAACTCAAGTCTGGAAATGTGCGTAGTAGGAAAAGAACACAGAGGTCAAAAACAACACCAGGCGATGCTTTGTGAGGCAATCCAGTTATAACTAGCTTAAAGGTGTGACTTTTGACAAATTAATCTCTCTGGTTCCCAGTTTCCATATCTGAAAATGGGGATACGTACTAAGTAGGGTTGCTATAAGGATTGAAATGAGAATGGTGCCTCCGCCAGCTCAAACACCCCGCAAAGGCAGTCACACCATTCCCCTTCCTCCCACCTTTGCCTTCCTTCCTCAAATCCAGGAAATCTCACAGCAAGTATGAAAAAATGTTGCTAATGCCCAATGAAGTTGGCAAAATTCCAGTTTCATTTGCTTTTATAAACACACTCTAAATAGTCATGCATTTGAAACAGACCACAGAGTTCATGTCAACTCTTGTGTCCATTACATTCATAGTTTGTCCTCACTTTGTTCACACCTGTAAGTTTTCTAAGGCTATTCCGTAGACATTGTTATTTTTAATGGCATTTGCTACTTTGCTGAGTATTTCTTGGGAAATAAATTTTGGAGGACAAATATTTTCTTATGTGGTTACCTTCTGCAATAACCCACTCACCTAGACCTAACAGATATAAACGTTGCTAAATGGCAGGATGCTGTTTTTGGACTATGTCCTAAAGGTGAACCAATGGCAGCCTTTCTCAAGCTCCTTTCCCCTTTAGGATGGGGATACTCTCAGGAACTCCCTGGAAAAACCTTAATTTCTCAACGAGCTATTGTTTCAGATAGACCTGAGGTCAGGGGAGAGGACATGGTAGATTTTAGGCATGGCATGGTGAAGTCATGGTTCTCCATTCTGTGGGTTGTGACTGCAAAACAATGGAAATGGCTGGTAGTGTGGTGGGCTAGGGGGTTAGCAGGAAGGAGGTGGCTGGAGACAGACCTGCATCCTTGATTGTTGAGGACTTTCCAAATTAGACTGTCCCTAGTCTTGCTACTAGTCTTGCTACAGGGTTTTTTTTTTTTTTTTTTAAATAAGTATTTGCAAGACAATGATGCTCATGAGTGATTAGCAAACACTGATGAATGAAAGGATAGTCCTCATCTCCCCCTAGCCCTCAACAATTTCTTTTGGACAAATTGTTGACATGTAATTCTAGTTGAATCAAAGGGATTAGAAAAAAAAATAAAAGATCTTAAAGACAACACACAATGGCAAAGCGAACAGGCAAAAAGATGCATCTTTCAAATATGGAGCTCTGTTGGAAGCCAGCGTCTTGGTTTTCTGTCTTGGATTCCCCTGGGAGCCCTAAGGCAGAGAGCGGGCAACACTGAAATTTTGAAGTCTGGGCTGCCTTCCGGGTGAGGTATCAGGACAGCCCTGTGCAAAGGTGCACTGTGGCTTCCCCAGGCCCTCTCCTCAGGTGGAAATCCATACAGTATTCCATGGCTGTTGGGTCAAGGCACTGTCGTGTACGGCTGGAGGCAGTGGGTCACTGGCAGTGGAGTTCCATGGCATTAATACATCGCAGCAGACTCCAGAGTAGGCTCCTGAGGGGACAGACGGAGCATGCTGTGTCAGCCACTTGGCAAAGGCAAGACTGGGCAGTTACAATGTTTACTGCTTTTTATATCATAAAAGCAGTGTGTGCTCACTGACCATTTATATATTTCACAACACTTAAAAGTGATGTCTTTTTTACATATATTTCTTAATTCTTCTGAAATTTGTTTTGGTATATGGCATAAGGTATTTGATTCCCTTCTACCAGTAGGCCAATTTTCCCAGTATTTTTTTTTAATAATATGTAATACACTAATGTGTAATGCTTTACAAAAAATTCATGACATGTTCTCATATCTGCTTGTATCTATTTCTGTGCCTTCTTTTGTAATCCATTAATCCATCAATTTCTTTACAGCATTTACCTTATTTTAAAATAGATCAGGAAAATAATTTTGCAAAATGCTTTTATCTATTTTTTCCTATTTATTCTTATATGAACTTCAGTTCAACAGAAAATTCCATGGAGATTTTGATGAGAATTGGATTAAACTATAAATTAATTTGGAAAGAAATCATTTATTCATGTGATTTGTTAATCAATATTACAGCCTTGGAAACCCTATGAGGCAGTTCTACTCTGTTCTGTAAGGTTGCTATGAGTTGGAATTGAAGTTACAGAAATGAGTTTGGTTTTTCTGGTTATCCCAGTATCAAGGGTATCGTTGCATTCTTATAAAATCTACCTGATAACTTATTATTTAATGTTCTGCTAAGTTTAATTTGCTCATATTTTATTTAGTACGTTCTATCTCTCTGAACAACGGGTGTGGTTTGTATGTGTTGTGGTTTGGGTGTGTCTGCTCGTGCCTGTGTGTGTGAGTGGGCTCGGGGTCACACCAGGTTTTGGTGGCTGGGATTACAATAGCTTCACAACATGAATTTTCAGTTTTCAATTTTTTTACGTCTGGAAAATTTTCTGTGGAATGAGAATTAACTGTTCCTTAAAATCAGCAAAACCATCTGGTCCACCAGAATCTTTTTTTGTTTCTCTAATAAAATTTGCAGTTTCTTATTTCTAAGTCTATTTTTAATAATATTCTTATTTGCTCATAATTTTTATTAGAATTAATATTTTAAAATTTATTAGCATAGTCATACATCATATTATATATAAATAAATATTTTTGTATCTTTATTATAATCTCTTATTTTTATTTTTCTTGATTTGATTTATAAGGAAATTTTGATTTTATTTTTTTCCAAATAAATAACCTTGTATTTATTATCATTTATATAGTCTTTCTGTTTTTAATTGGTTTTTGCATGTATCTTTAATGTCTTGAATTCAATGCGTAGTTCATTTGCTTTTCTTCTTCCCTGTTTAATACAAAAAGAAATGTAATACTATGAATTTGACTCAGTATAGTTTTATGTGTATCCCATTTGTTTTCTTACATATAATGTTCTCATTTTCTAAGTATTCTGTGGATTCGCTTTTCTCTTGGCAACGTGAGTGTAGAATGTGTAAATCCACAGACTGCTCAGAAAATGAAAATACCACATACATCAAAACCAATGGGATGTGATATTTAAATTTAAAATTAAGTAAAATTTAGAAATCATTTCTTTCAACCCAGTAGCCACATTTCAAGTGTTAAATAGCCACACATAGCTAGCGGCCACCATTCTCGGAATTGTGGATACAGAACATTTCCGTCACTGCAGAAAGTTCTATTGAACATTGCTGTTCTAGATTATTTTTGGTATTTTGCTCAAAGAGGGTAGTTTTTTGGAATTTGAGGTTTTCTTTGTGAGCTGGCATGAAATCAATTTTTATAAAAGATCCATTGATGCTTGTAAGAAGGTCAACCTTCTGCAAAGTATAAATTAGATAAACATTTCAATGAATGTTTAATAACCACACTATTCAAATTCTCTAATTGGTATTATTTCTGGTCTCCTTGGGCTGACAAAGGCTGACAAGGGAGTTTTAAAGTAACCTACCATGGCATGGTGGTATAGTGGTTAAGAGCTACAGCTGCCAGCTAAAACGGCAGTTCGAATCTACCAGGTGCTCCCTGGAAACTCTATGGGGTGGTTCTACTTTGTCCCATAGGGTCACTATGAGTTGGAATTGACTCGATGGCAAAGGGGTTTGGTTTTGGTTTGCCATGGCATGATAACAACTGTGTTGCTCTATTGTTTGCCAAATCAAGAAAAGCTCATGACTTACTATCTTCATTTCGTCAGCATTACAACATCCCCTTTCCCTGTGTTCACTCAATGCCTCTTGTTTTGCATTCAATTTTTTTTGAAAATAATATTTTTTTCTACCTTCTCTTTTTTGTTTGTATTTTTTAAATAAATACTGTCCATTCTTTCATTTTTAACCTTTCTGTATTACTTAAAGGTAATTTATCTTTAACTCTCTGTTTATAACAGATTCCTTCCCTGGCCCTAGTGGTCTGCATTTTTAGTTTGATAATGCCTCTTTTCAGCTCTCTGAAGTAATGGCCAGGAGCAAGATAATTAGATTTTGAAAGGCCAGGGGTAATGGTTTACTAACGAAGGAGAAGTTGTCAAAAAGATATGTAAACCTGCTGCCACCAAGTCGATTTGGACTCATAGTGACACTAAAGGACAAAGTAGAACTGCCCCATAGATTTTCGAGCACCTGGTGGATTTGAACTGCTGACCTTTTGGTTAGTAGCCATAGCACTTCACCACTGCACCACCAGGGTTTCCGAAAGAGATGTAGTAATCTGTAACTCAACAGTGCATGCCCACCTTTATCTAGTGCTTCTGTGTATTTTTTAAATAAATACTGTCCATTCTTTCATTTTTAACCTTTCTGTGTTACTTAAAGGTAATTTATCTTTAACAACAGGGGGTGAGGGTGGGGAAGAAGGAATGAGTGATGCACAGAAGGCAACAGAATACATTTACCCGTGCTTAGAACTTGTCACTACAGACATGGGCTGCTCTTAGCGTAACCCGTATCACTAAGATCACCACTTCCTAGGTAAGCAGCATCAAGCATTTGCCAATCTTCTGTAGCGTATGTTGGTGTTTCAGCAAACAGTCCATTAGCCCTCTCTCTATGATCTCCAGAAACCCAGTGCCGTCGAGTCGATTTGGACTCATAGTGACTCTATAGGACAGAGTAGAACTGCCCCATAGGGTTTCCATGGAGCACCTGGAGGATTCAAACTGCCCACCCTTTGGTTAGCAGCCGTAGCACTTAACCACTACACCACCAGGGTTTCCTGAAGGGCTACCAAATGGAGGTACAACCAACAGTGACAGTGAGGTCATTAAGACAGAGATGACACTTACCATCAAATCCTTGGAGGTGCTTTTCCTTTCTTTAGTCCTGTTTGTTGAGGAGCTTTGGAGAATGAAGTTGTGGTTAAATGTTTTAATGGTGGTCATTGAAGATGCCTCATTTTTTTCAGCTAAAAGGAAAGAAATGGCAATGAGTGTTACCCAGAAGCTAGGCTGATTATTGAGGATAAAAGACTAGGCGGGAAAATTGCCTAGAGTTTTGTGCTAGATTTGGCATCTCATTCCTGTGCGTAGGTCTGACTGTTGAACATTTTTATTCTGTATTTATTTTTACGATGGACCAAATAAGTCAAGGCATTGTTGGCGGCTTTCTGGGAAAAGGGTAGCTCAGAGATCATCCAAGACAGTCCATTACACCTTATTCGCAATCCTGATGTGTGAAAGGCCCTAAAAACTGCCAATTTTCATAACTTCGGAGCCAAACGTCATCTGATGGCAAAACTTGACCTGAACCGTCATGTGGCTTTTTAAAGTCTGTGCGCGAGTGAGTGTGAACACTGCTGTCCTTTGCTGCAGGGATATTAACATGTTGATTATCAGATCCTACCTGCTATGGGCTGAATTGCTTCCCCCCAAAATATGTGTTGGAGCCCTAACCCCTACACCTGTTATGTTAATGACCCCGTATCAGCGCAGGGTGCGTCTGAAGCCACTAGCTTCTGAGATATAAAAGAAGCAGATTAGGCACGGAAGCAGGCAAGCACAAATGGGAAGATAGGTGCCAACTGGAGATCTCTAAGGAACTCTGAGAAGAATGCTAGGGAGGCTGAAAAACCACTTCCCCCAAGCAGAGAGCCTTCTCCTAAAGCTGGAGCCCTCAATTCAGATCTCTAGCCTCCTAAACTGTGAGGAAATAAATTTCTGTTTGTTAAAGCCACCAACCATCCCTGGAGCAGCTCGGAGATCAGCAGGACTGTTGGAAGCACAGGAAGCAGGGCTCTCTCAGTTTCAAAGGGCAGGGCCATGGTCTCTGGGATCTCAAAGGGTGGGGCAGACACTTCCTAGGAACCGACTTGGCTCCAGAGTGTGGGGCTGCAGTTAGGGTGTGCCAAGGGCATGGGGCTGCAGTTAGGGTGTGCCAAGGGCATGGGGCTGCTGCCCAAAGTTGAAGAGATGGGGCTGCCACGTCCAAGCGGCAGAAGAATAGGGCCTGCCGGGGCCAAGGGGGTGGGGTCGCCACTCAGATGGACTGGGAGAACGGGGCCACCTAAAGCCAAGGGAGCACAGTTGCCATCCCAGAGGGCTTGGAAGGTAGAGCTGAAGACCAGAGCCAAGGGGCCTCCACCCAAAATCCAGACAGCATGGCCAACTCCCGGAGTCTGGAGGGCAGGGCTGTTGCCCAGGTAGTCTCAGAGAACAGAGGATTGTTTTCAAACCTTGAGAGCTAATGTAAATTGTTCTGCTGAGTTTTGGACTTGCTTGGTGCCTGTTATCCCTTCTTTCGCTCCAATTTCTCCCATTTGTAATGGAAATGTCTACTGTGTGTCTGTTCCATCATTATACTCTGGAAACAGATAACTTGTAATCTAGATTTCACAGGCTCATAGGTGAAAAGGAATTCTATCCCAGGATAGAATATGCCTGAAGTCTCACTCATATTTGGTTTAAATGATTCAGAAGATGAGATTTTGGACTTGGAGTTGATTTAGGACTTTTGGGATGATGTGATGGGGTGAATGTGCTTTCAATGTGGCTAGGACATGAATTTTGGGGGGCCAAAGGGTAGAATGTTATGGGTAGAATTGTATCCCCCAAAATATGTGTTGTAAATCCTAACTTCTATGCCTGTGGTTATAACCCCATTTGGGAATGGGTTGTCTTTTTTACGTATTGAGGCAGGATTAGTGTAGGGTGTGCTTTGAGTCAATTTCTTTTGAGATATAAAAGTGATTAAACAAGCAATCAGAGATGAAGTAAGACAGATGGCCAAAGCTACATGGAGATCTCCAAGGAACCAGGAAGCAGAAGCTGAAGAGACAAGGACCTTCCTTCAGAGCTGACAGGGAAAGTGTTCCCCTTAAGCCAGTGTTCTGGACTCAGACTTCTAGCCTCCTAAACTGTGCGAAGATAAATTTCTGTTTGTTCAAGCCACCCACTTGTGGTATTTCTGTTATAGCAGCACTAGGTAACTAAGATAGGAGGCTTTCAAGGAATGGCAGAACCAAGACTCAAATTCCCATCTTCTGACTCTTTATTACACAAATTTGTAAATCTAGATTTCTAGTTTGGCATCACCGTATGTGGCTTCTGAATCCAGGGGAACTGTTGAAAAATGTCCAGCAGATAAGAGTTACATGACTGGTATTGTTGGATTCCCTTCCAGGTTGGACACTGGCAGATGCTTTTGCTGCCCTGCCCACATGTGCCCTGATAGTCACCATTCCAGCACACGCTGCCAGTAGCCTACTACAAGCCCTGCTACTCTCTGTTCCAAGTTTCTCTTGGCCTATGCATGGGACAGGTCAGAAGTACCAGGGAGTCAATGCCCCTGGGATTAAGCCTTGGCCAATGATGGACAGGAGTTGGATAAATACCCCAGCTTCTTACCCTTTGGGCAGGAACTCTGAGGTCCAGTCAACACATTCACTCAGAGGTTCCCCAGCAGGATTTAGCCTTGGTTGCCCACGGAAGTAATCTATTAATTAAAGAACCCTGTATTGACTTAATTTCCTTCCCTGAATCATTTCTCTCCTTCCCTATCAGTGTGTTCTGGAATCACCTCCTGAATAAACTATTCACATTCACATCTTTGTCCCAGGATCTACTTCTGGGAACCCAAATCAAGATAGACTACCCACGATAGCAACTCGGGGTGAAACCTTCCCATGTGATCAGACTCAGACCTTTGGGTTACTCAAAGTAAATGAATTCTTTGGTGGCTTTTGATTTTCATTTAAACATACCTTTCACTGGTGGAGCAGGCAGTTTCCTCCTCTGCTGCCTTGATGTGTCTATGGTTTGTACCTACAAATAGAACACAGTCGTCAATACCCCTTCACAAAGCCAAAAGATATTTTACCTTCTGGACTTTCCAGGTTGCTTAGTATACCAACAGTGGGAGCGAGGGACAAACGCACCTGGTTCCTTTGCTTCTGATCCCGTTTTCTTATGAGGTGCACACATGGTGCTATGTTTAATCCTGCAATGGTCAGGGCTGAAATCCGGCTCTCGATATCAGAAATCTTAATGAAGCAGAAAGTTAGGATTGGTGGGAAGAAAGTACAGAAGGGGAGAATCTTCATTAAATGTGTTATGAATCTATACAGAACAAATGCTTTGATATATGCTCACTCCATCCATCCATCCATCCATCCATCCATCCATCCATCCATCCATCCATCCATCCATCCACCCACCCACACACCCACCTTCTATCAGATACTTCTCTAGCTATTAAAATTGCTTCCAGGAAAGAACAATACATCTTCTATCAGGTACTTCTCTAGCTATTAAAATTGCTTCCAGGAAAGAATGTGGGCATCTAATACACACAGTTGTAAATGACTGATGAAAGATTAGCCTGCAACCTTTCTCAGAGGCTGGTGCAATCCATTGGTCTATAAAATAAAATACTTCCTTTGTAAGTGTATAGTTTGTACAGAGCATGTTGACAACCCTGTCAGACTATACCTAGTGATAAATGAAAGCCTGGGGCACCATGGGAACTTATTTCCAGGTCGCCTGACTCAGCGTGGGGGTGAAAGGAGTGGTCAGGGGCAGCTTCCATAGGAAGCAACACTTGGATTGAGGTTTTTAGGGTGTCTTAGTTATCTAGTACTGTTATAACAGAAATACTGCATGTAATTGACTTTAACAAAGAGAAATTTACCCTCTCTCAGTCTAGGAGCCTAGAAGTCCAAATTCAGGGGGCCTGCTCCATGGGAAGGCTTTTTCTCTGTCAATTCAGGGAGGTCCTTGTCATCAATCTTCCCCTGGTCTAGGAGCTTCTGAGTGCAGGGGCCCAGGATTCAAAGGATGCACTCTGCTCCCAGTGGTTCTTTCTTGGTGGTGTGAGGTCCCTCTCCTCTCTGCCAGATTTTCTCTTTTATATCTCAAAAGATATTGACTCAAGATACAAACTAATCCTGTTTGAGTTCTGCCTCATTGACGAAATTGTCTCTAATCCTGCCTCATTAACATCACAGCCAAAACCCAAGCGTGTTGCCGTTGAGTCGATTCTGACTCATAGCAACCTTCTAGGACAGAGTAGAGCTGCCCCATAGGGTTTCCAAGGAGTGCCTGGTGGAATCGAACTGCTGACCTTTTGGTTAGTAGCTGAACTCTTGACCACTGCACCACCAGGGTTTCCAAATAACATCATAGAGGTTAGGATTTACAACACATGGGATAATCACATCAGATCACAAAATGGAAGACAAACACACAATACTGGAAATCATGGCCTAGCCAAGTTGATACATATTTTTCGGGGACACAATCCAATCCATGACACAGGGCAAATAGGATTTATAGGTGCTGCTCCCTTCTTCTGTGACTCCACTAATTCAAAACCACAGCACCAGGATTTAGGAGGGAGGTCTAGCAGCCCCCATTTCAAATCTATCGCTGCCATTAAGAGGTCAGTGGCCTCGGGAAACCCTCTCCCGTCTCCTGGCATCAGTTTCCTCATCTGTAACACAGGAAGGTCAGAGCAGAGCTCAGATTTCTTCCCAGCAGTCTGAAGGCAGATATAGAGAGCAAGAGCCTGCTCTGTGCCAGGAAAGAACCCTGTTCCCTCCTCTGTCTCTAGGGATGAGGAAGACACTGCTCTCAGAAGAGGGCCAAGCACAGAGCTAAGTGTTTTAAATATGCACACTCATTCGTGCCTCAAAATAACCCTATGAAGTAGGTACCCTCCTCTTGGTTTTGCAGATGAGGAAACTGTGGCTCAGGGGGTTAGTAATACACCCTTCTTACATCTCACATCTGTCCATCTGCGGCAGAGCTTGGCATTAACTCCAGTGCCCTTGCTCTTGCAATACTGCCACATCCTCAGAGGTCTGGACAGGGCATAGCATAAGGGACACTGGAAGGGGCAGGAAAAGGTTAGCACAGTTAAAGGGGAAAGGTGGGGTTCACAGCCATCCTCCTGAGATGGCAAACCTGAGTGTTGCTGGGCACCAAACATGTAACCTGAAGATGGGCCTAGCAGCCAATCTGTGTGTCCTCTCAACACCACCACTGGGGTCTACGTGCCTCCTCTATCCCTCCCTCAACTATATTGTGCTGCTTAGACAAGTTCTGCTGTTATTTACTGAGGGCTTCTTTGGACAAAGCCTACCGGGGTAGGTGCTATAGGGGATGCAGAGAGAAGGGAGTTGAAGGGTTATCAGATATGTGAGATGTCCCCCCACACTCCTCCTTAGAAACGGAAGGGGGTAATTGAAGGCCAAGTTGGTGGCATCTGGTGAAAGAACACAGGCTAAAGCTGCTTGGCAGCTGGCCCTCAGAAGGGGCCACTGTGCAGAGCCCCTGCCCCTTACTGGCCCCCAGATGCCTTCCTGTTCTTGACTCCTTGAGTTTCACATTGAGAGTTGCATTCCTTTAGTTTATCGACCAATGAATTGCACAAGCCTCTGAGAAAGGTTGCAGGCTGAGCTTCCATCAGTCATTTGCAACTGTGTGGATTAGCTGCCCATGTTCTTTCCTGGAAGAAAGTTTAATGGCAGGCCTTGCTCAGAGGGCCCTGGGAGACAGGCCAATGGAAAGCAAGCTGCTGACCTTCTGATTTCACTGACTGACAGGCCCTGGAATAAGAAGGGGTTAATATTTCAAAGTTCTCGCCCATAGGGCAAAGGACAAAAAAAGAGGAAAGTAAACTACAGGGGGCTGATGTTGCCCATATTTTTTGCCAATATGTGCAATTTTGCCCCACCTCATTCCTAAGACTACATGTTCAATGGCCTGTACACTTGCTGGAAGGGGATGGCTGACTTGGCTGAGTTTGGGAGCCAAAGCAAAGAGATCGAGTGAGTGTAGGACTCTATGTCTGTAAGATAAAGACTAAGTGTTCAGAAGAATAGCTTTTCCTACATGAAGAGTTAAGAGAGCCTGGAAAGCTCCTAAGAGACAACCCTGCATGATGCAGTGGACAGCATCCTTAGCGCTCTCCCCATGGGTCATCTTGCAATCTCCTTCAGCACTGGGCAATGGCATTCTGTCTGAAGGGTAAACTCCAAGTTCATAGTGCTCCTAGATCCTGGTTTCATCCAAGTCCACAATTCAGTGCATCTACCCTCCTCAGTGGGTAACTCCTACCATCCTGCAGGAAACTTCCTGTGAGATCTTTTGTGAGACTAAGCTTTGGATAAGAACAGGCAACAGGCAGTCTGAGCCTTCATTCTCTGGCAGGATCTGGCAGTATGGAGGTGGGTATTCATGTTGATAAAGGTCCCCCTGTTAAGGCAATCAGGAGCCCTAGTGGCACAGTGGTTAAGCATTCGGCTGCTAACCAAAAGATCAGCAGTTGGAATTCACCAGCTGCTCCTTGGAAACCCTATGGGGCAGTTCTCTGTCCTACAGGGTCACTATGAGTTGGAATCGACTCGACAGCAACAGGTTTGGTTGTCTAGTTTTAGGTGGAGGCAATCCACAAAGCTGAGAGACTGGGCTGACAATCTTCCATGCAAATCAAGATGTCTTAAGAAGGTGAGAGTTTGAGAACCAAAGGCTTAGCCTACAGTCAATTCTGAGCCAGAGAGTCAGACGCCAAGTGAAGATCCATAAAAACTGCAAACACGTGTCTTCACAAAATTATAGAGAATAATCAGTTCTGAAATAGCCAGACTTAAATCCTGCCTGCTCTTCATGTAAAATATTGACCTGAGAAATCTAGACTTCTAATTTCATCCACTCATTCACCTCATTTTTATTGAGTGCCAAACCTGTGTCAGGTATTGTGTTAGTCACAGCTAGAGAAATACAGTCCTGTTCTTGTGGAGCTTTCAGTCTATAGTAGGGAAAAGTGACATCAAAGAAGTCGTCAACAGTGTGGTAAGGGTTGGGGAAGGATGGTCTGGGGGCGGAACTGGGGACCTAGCTAGCAGGGAAACCTACCAAGGGGTCAGGGAGGAAAGTGACACAAGGCTTTAAGGGAAGTCTGATATCCTAGCAAGACTGTAATTTTGGGGAGAAGTGCATTGCATCTTAAAAAAGGGGAGGTTAGCTGGAATTCACCTGGAAGGACCATATCAATATAAATACATTTGAAGCAGTTCTTGTGGAAAATGGGGCTCCCTCTTCTTTTGCCCTGTGGGCCCCTATCTGAGCAGAGAGGAAGGTTCTCACCTGAACCTCAGCGTGGTGAACTTGGGCTGCAGCTGTGGCTACCTGGTCCTCCAGCTCTGCCAGTTCAGTCTCATCAGTGCCGCTGTGGATGGAGCGGACAGCATCCTCCAGCTCATTCAGCTGACCCTCTAGTCCATACACGGTACCTGCCGCCAGGTATACCTGCAGAGAAGAGTGCAGCCTTGGGATAGGTGTCTGTGGATCCAGGACTCGTGGGACCCCTTCAGGGGACCCTGGTAACTCAGGGGAGTGAGAGAGAACTGGCTCAACACTGGGAGAAAAAGATGAGGGTCACCCTTCCCTACTGATAAATTTTCTTTGCACTTAAACGGTAGTATGAGGTCTTGCCACCCGCTATCAATCACACCCTTATCTGCAAGGAAAAAAACCATAAAATAGTACAAAAGCCATGGTATCAGCTACGTAAATTGTGAGTTTTATTTATCCAGTGACTATAAAAATCACAATATCAAGACAGAAGAAACAAGGGGGAGAAAAAAAAAAAAGATGGGTTTTTTGCAATAAAAATTTCAGCTGGCATTTAGTAACTGAAAAAATTCAGAAAATATGAAAGAGGTGAAATTAAGTTAAAATAATTACTAATTTTGAGTGAATTATTTCTGATTAATTACCTTCTGCTTGACTCAAGTAAGAGAATTAAAATGAACTTGAAGTTTGTAGTGGAAACAGTGTGAGGTTAAGAGAAGCATGTCAAATCCATTTCTGTCACTTAGGCCATTTTATTTTGAGAGCTATTGAAAATCAGGCAGCAACTCAGATAAAGGGGGAATTTGAGATAAAGGAAAAGAAATATTTTGACATATAAGTTTGTAAGGTAATTCCCATGAAAGATGGCACACAAAGTAAAGTTAGTGGAATGATTCAGACTGAGGGATGCTGGACAAGGTGAATGGAACAAACGCTTCCTTGGTTTAATCGATAACGTGATAAAAACCCGACAACACAAGGAACAAGACATATCTAAAACAGGCAATTAACTTAAAGAGAAGTTCTTGAGGTTTAACCTATGTGTGTACAGTGGTAAACGTGTAATCGCAGCAATGCTGAGTTATCTGAATGAAATGCACGGCCAGGCCTTTAACAGTTCCTTCAACTAGAGTTAAAACCGTAACAGAGTTGAGGATGAGCCAAAGCTCATGCACCTAAGTGCTGCACGTCTTCTGCACTGAGCGACACTGAGCATCGGTGAGGAGTGAAAGGAACCCTGGGACACCCCTACTCTGTCCATCCCTTGGCACGGTGCATGTATCTGCATTAAAACTGGCAGTTTTGTGGCCTCCATGAACTACTACCTCCTCTACCATGAGACCAGAAGAAATGGATGGTGTCTGGCTGCCTTTACTGAACATTTTGATCAGGGAACCAGTAGCTGGATCTTGATCAAAAGGAGGAAAATTGAGGAACAGAACTTAAGATTTTTATTGGCAACTGACTTATTGGACGCAATGAGACTAGATGAGCCCCCAAATCTATTGTCTGGAAACAACTTTTAAACCTTGAAGTGAAACTATCCCATGACGTCATGTCTAAACTACAGTTTAGCTCAATAAATAACGTCTGCCTTGAGCACTGCACCCTTTTAAAGAATTAAATATATGAGATTAAAATCAGTATGGTCAGTGACAGTGAGAACAGTGACACAACGTGAAGAATGTAACCATTGTCAATGAACTGTACACGTAAAGACTATTGACTGGGTGTATGTTTTTTTGCGTATATTTTCACACACATACAAAATAAACACATCAATTTTACAAAACATTTCTAAGTGGAGCAAAGGCAGGTGCAGAAAGCTATATGGTCTGATGCAAATAAACCTGACTGTGGCTCACCAGGAACAATTAGTTGGGTGGTGGGAGCTTCCAGAGTGACTGACATGCTAGAAGTCACTTTAAACAATTCATCGATCGCACAGGGGCCTGGGGTCAAACCTTTGCTGGCAATGGCCATATTCCAGTTTGCCTTTTGTTTTGTATTTCTTTATTATATGCTGAGAATTACAGAAGTTCTGTTTCTAAAAATTTTCACAGTTATAGCCAGTTATTTGTTGTCTTCAAAATAAGAAACAGTTCTTTGTCATATGAAAGAAATGGTGAGCATTTCAAAGCTATTCAAGTAGAGAAATTATTCCCCCCCCAAAAAAAAAAATCTCTGAAGCTTTTGAAGTTGAAAAACTTCTCTTCAGGAAAGAAAAGCTGAGGTGGGAGGAAGAGCGATAAAGAGAGAGAAATAGAGAAAGGCAGTTTAGATATTACACTTCTCAGCCACACCAAAAAGGAAAAAAAAAAGGTAAAATTATTTTGATAATTTTAAATACAAACTTATAGTTTTTCATAATGAAACAAAATTTGGAATTACTATTTAAGTGAATTAAGTGCGTCAATGGTTAAACATAAATTGACATCATTTTGACCTTAGAATCTTGCTTTTATCAGAAACACGCAAAGTTCAGTATCATCACACCCTGATTGTATTAACCTAACAGCACCTTGCTGCTCACACCTTCAACAGGGTCATCTGCTAACGTTTCTTGCTTTTTTCTGCTAAGACAAAGCACTGTGAAATAGCTCCAAGCCCCCAGTGAGGCCAGAATGCTCATTTTACTTTGTGTTCCCTAAAAACCTACTTTCCTGGCAACAGAGGGAAGGGGAGGTTCAGTGGTTTGGCACCGACACTCGCTGAATAGGGAATATGGCCAAACAAATGGCGCCTAAAGGACTGGAGGAGGAGGGTGCTGGGTGGTGATGATGATGGTCAAGAGGGTATTTACTGAGCCAGGCCCTGAGCCAAGGGTCTTATGTGACTCATCTCATTGAAGGCTCATGGCAACCCTTGAGATAAGTACTATTAGCATCACTATGCTAAGGATAAGAACGTTATGACCTGGGCAAATTAAGTAACTGTCCCAGATTCCACAACTGGGAAGTGGTAGAGCCTGGATTTGGGCTCCCAGGGCTGATGCCAGATCCTTTTATCCACTCTGCCCTGTGATGTCATGATTCTTAACCTCAGCTGGAATGTATGATGTTTTACATTTCAAACTTTTAACTTAAAGGACTAGAATCGTTATAGATGCTCATGATATTGGCCCTGTCGTTGAGTTGAAATAACAAAAATTAACACGCTATTTAATGAAAATCTTAATCTCACCTTAAAAAAAGCGACCCATTTAAAAATGTTAACCTGGAATTGCTTGCTTAGTTAAGGTCCACTTTTGGAGAGACCTATGGTGATCATGTCTGAATAATTTGTGTCTTCTCCAGACTCTGGTCATCGATGACCATGATCCCATTGACTGGCTTCTGTTTCAACAAGTCTTTCTCAAAGTGGTTCAAGGAATAACAAGAGCTGTTTCCTTAAGAAAAGACTTTGTGGCCAAAAAGATTTCTTTACTATAGGTCTTCTTGGCACCTTTAATGTGTTAATAAGTATCTCAATTTTCCTAGAAACAGCAGACAGACATCCCAAACTTATTTGACCTTGGAGCATCTCGTTGAACTTGGGTTCCATGAAATGTACTTTAGGGGATGAAGGTTAGACAATAGCTGATAGTCTTTCTTTTCCTGCCCTCTGAGGGCTGAGAGCCACCTGAGTAACCATGACCACATCCACGGGTTCTAGTGCCACTTCCCCTCCTGTGCTGTGGGGCTTGTATGAGAGCCTTGAGAAAGAGGACAAATGTCCTGTGCCAGGTCCTAGATTCTGTGGCAGAGCCCGGCTCCCCATGAGCCAGTTCCATTGTGTCTACTGGGTTGTGTACTGTGGACAAACATTTGGTGTTGCCTAGAGCTATGCGGTAGAGCTAAAAGAACTGGGACAGTCTCTCCGCTGCCTCCAAAGGTGGCGATCAGGGGTACAGCAGGCTGCTTCTGTCATTTAGCAAAGATGAGAATGAGGCTGTCTTCAGAAGGAAGTCGGGAGGGAGAGGAAGCCGACTTATCCCTCCCACTCACAACCTTGTATACCCACCCGGTATTCTACCCCAGGTCTGAGAATGGTCATGCCACTTGTTCTCCATTGACCCAGGCCCACTTTCCACCTTTTCTTCCCTACTCTGTTCCCTGTGAATCTGGTCTGTATGAATTTCATCACCAGAACCCCCTTGCTGTCTGGATTCGGTGTGGCCAATGGGAGGCAGCAACAGGAGATCAAAGGCAGGAGAAGACAGAAGATAGAGTATTTGTTCCTTTGCTCTCTCCCTGCGTGGGCACCAGGGTTCTGATGGTGGCTCTACTCCCATGATTGTGGCTCCTGCTGGGTGGCCCTCTTCCAGGCTCCTGCTCTTCCTGGGCTCTGGTGCTACCCCCTAGGGCTGGTAACGGCTTCCTGCTATTACTACTCTCTGGCACTGCAGCGTCCCTTATTAACCTTGCCTGCCAACGAACCAACCAACCAGCCGCTGCTATTGAGTCAACTCCAACCCACTGCAACCCCATGTGTGTTAGGGTAGGACTGTGCTCCATAGGGTTTTTCATGGCTGGTTTTTCAGAAATAGATTGCCAGGTCTTTCTTCCAAGGTGCCTCTGGGTGGACTCAAACTTCCAGGGACTTCTTAACCTTACCTACACCTCAGCCTCCAATTGCACCAGTTGCAGTTGATTCCAACTCACCTTAGCCTACACCTCAGTAATCAGTCCCTTCATGAAACAGTCTGAGCCCCACAGGTACAAGACAGCTCTGTTTCACAGCAAGAGCTTAAAATTCCCAGAGACCCAGACACTGATTCCGTCTGTAGAACTGAGCCCCCATTATGCATGGCTTGCCTCTAGCCTCGATGGGGGCTGGGATTGGCCCAGGTACTTGCTGCCTTTAGGGGAGACAAGAGCTGATTTCAAGGTGCTCACGCCAAGTGGCAGGTGAGAAGTGCCAAAGCTGAGAGACAGAGGGAATTCTCAAATTCCCACACCCTCTGCAAAAAGAAAAAAAAAAAAAATTATTTTTTTTCTGCTAATTAGTGGATTAACGAAGCGGTTTATGAAAACAGAAGATCAGTATATGAATGTAACATTTCTTTATCTTGCGTAGCTCTGAAACCTTCAGAAGCATTTTTGGAGGTGAACATTCTCAATCAATGTTCTCTTTTATCTCACAGTCGTGGTCTATGGTACCTAATGTTCAGAGGGTGAGAATAAGTGTCATCATTTCTATTTCTGACAGTCCCTAGGTTTCCTGCACAAAGGAGAAAGGCAGCCAAGCAGTGAAGGAGAGCTCTTTACAACACAGACCAACAAAAGGCACGCTTTAATTAAATCAGCTGCCACCAGAGCCCCACCCTTCTCTCACAGTTCATCTGGACTTGCCTCGCTCTGTGAATTTGTAAATGAAAGAGAGGAAGAGAAAAGTCTTTCTTTTCTGACTCAAAAAGCCCATTGAATTCAAGGCCCTAGGAATACAGACTGAGTTCCTTCTGAGGTTAAATTGGAAAAGGTGGGGCTGGGGCAGGGATGGAGGAGGGAGCAGGCAGTTAACCCTTTGGGAACAGGAGAGGCAGGAGAGGCTGGCCAGGGGAGCAGAAAAGTACAACACCCTGGCCTTTCGGCCCCACATCCCTGCTGGGGCTTCTGACCTCTGGAATAGGTGGGTAGGTAGATGTGTTTAGAACTGAAAGTGTTATTGAACCCAAGCAAAGAAACAGAATTTACAGTAAAAAAAAAAAAAAAAAAAAACAGTAAAAGGACCTTATAAAATGAAAACCCCAACAAGGCCACCGCGTTTTTCAATTTGCTCCTGGAGGCAGAAAACACAAGATGTCTGCTTTGTTACGTGTGCTAGCAGCACTGACCACTGTCATTTAAATCTGAGCGTTTCACTCAGGAGCTTATGTTGTAAGCTTTTTGATACCATACTTTGTAAAAAATGCACTCTTATCCTGAATCATATCTTACTTTAACCTTTGAATTCCGTTGTCCAGGATTAGGGCCATCTTTGGATCATCAGGAGTCCCTGGGTGAATCAAATGCCTAAGCGCTTGACTACTAACTGAAAGGTTGGCCGTCTGAACCCAGGCAGAGAAGCCTTGGAAGAAACGGCTGGCGATCTGCTTCTGAAAGCTCACAGCCTTGAAAACGCTACGGAGCACCATTCTATTCCACATGCATTGGGTCTCCATGAGCCGGAATCAACTCAATGGCAACTGTTTTTTGTTTGTTTGTTTTTCGGCCATCAATGTTGAAAGAGCTGCGTTACACACACATTTAAAGAACAGAAATCCTGTACATCAGAAGTAAAACATTTCTTCTTTTAAAAGGGGCTGTATTCATCTGATGTAACCATGTAAACATTCGCTGAAGGACTCCTTTGTGTCAGGCCCTGGGTCAAGGGCTGGGGCTGCAGAGATGAAAGAGAAGGAGCCCGGTTCTGCAGGGATGTAGACACCTGTTGCAGGAGCTCTCAACCTGGAGGTGATTTTGCACTCCTGTGACCCTAATACTCCCCAACATGTTTTCTCCTTTTTCAAACAGGTGACTGACAGCTTGACATAACTAATGTCATGATGAACCTGTAAGTTTTTCTCTTTCCTCTGCCAGCCTTCTCCTTCACGCACCTTTGTTAATGACTTTGTTTTGATCTAATTAATGCTAATAACTTTGTTTTGTGCTATCTAGCCACCTGTGCCTTCAACCCCCCCCCCATGGAGATTAGAGCCCAAGGTGTCTGACAGGTATATCTTCACCCTGATAAGGAGATGTCCAGCATGTATCTCTTTAGTCTGATAAACAGTCTTTTGTCACTATCTTGTAATGAATAACTCCTCTGGCCATGCCGTCCGTGGGCTACAAAGACACTTGTAACCCTTGTAAAAATTCTATATAAGCTCTAACGTAAAACTGCTCCTTGAGACTCCATAGAGATAGTCTGTGTTGCTGTCGGGTTTCCGGTGGTGTGCATCTCCTGAATAAACCTTCTCACTCTTTCTGAATTGGAGCCTGTTTCATTGGCTCAACTGCTCCAGGGCTGGGACCCTAATGGGCTTCCCTGTCTGCAGGTGGTGCAAATGGTTAACATGTTTGCTGCTAAACTAAAGGTTGGAGGTTCAAGTGCACCAACCCCAGAGGAAAGGCCTGGTGATCTACTTTCGAAAAATTAGCTATGGGATCCCCTATGGAGCACAGTTCAACTCTAATGCACATGGGGTCACCATGAATCAGAATCAACTCCATGGGCACTGGTCAGTCCCTGTCCCCAGGAAACATCTGACAATGTCTGGAGGATTTCTGATTGTCATGACCTGAGGGGTGCTACTGGCATCTAGTGGGTAGAGGCCAGAGATGCTGCTAAACACCCTACAATGGACAGGATAGTCCCTGCAACAAAGAGTTATCCAGTCCAAAACATCTACAGTGTTGACGCCGAGACGAGTGAACAGAAAGGAGAGCGTGTGAGGTAGGTGGTCAGACAGAGACATGTTTAAGTTTTATGGAATCCCAAGGGAGAGGGTCTTCAACTGCTTAAGCAAAAGAAATACTGACATTTTCACCGTGAGTCATCTTGATTTTTGTTGTTGTTTCAACTTTTAGCACAATGTACCTCCAATAATAGTTCCTGATTTCTGTGAACAGCAAGCTATGCTGCCATCATCAGAATACCTCAAAATTAGGGCTGACTCTGTTGGTCTGGAAGGTTGGAATCACCTGGCTCCATCTGTCAGCAGCTTTATGGGCAGAACTTTGCCAACTGGTGATGTTGACTCTGGTTCTAAAGCTCTCTTAGTGCCACTACTGGTATGTAGTATTGGAAAATTCTCATTGGTAATTTATGAAAATACTCAACAATGTACACATAAGATTCTATTATTTTCTTTCCTCACAACTCGGAAGGATAGGTCCATTACCAGCAGACACGTCTGTTAAGCCAAACACTTGCATACACCTCTTCAATGGAGAAACGAGGGCTTCCCCCCAACTCTGAAGTTACCAGTCAGGACAGCATCCTCTCTGCCCTCTCATCCATGCCTCCTCCTGGCCAGATTCTTACTGGGCAGCCAAGACGTTTTTCTTTGAATGAAAGGGAAACAACAAAATTCCTTAACATAAACAACCGTGTCTGCAAACACCTTTTGAGTCTAAACTACATGAAATTGAATTTTAAGAAGAATAAATGTAAGCACTACTTTTTTTTAAAGTAAAATCTGCAAAAACTGGAACGTGTGTAAGGTGGAAACCTGTCAGAGAAGGAATACTCAAATATTTTCCACTAAACAGAAAGCGGAAGAAAAGCGGTGACTGCACCCTGTCAAAGGCAGAAAACTTCTGAGTCCCAGAAAAACAAGGCTGTCCCTTGGAGTTCTGGCTTTCACAGGCTTCACTGTACATTAATTTGATTTTGCTTTCCAAGATGTATACGTTTCCATTGGGAACCAGCTGAGTTGGCTGATGGCCTTTAACCTTCCTGAAATGTCCGCATCTGGGTTTTCTGGGAGGGTAGGTTTGAAACAGGTCTTGAGCGCCTTCCTCTGCACCATTTTCCTCCTTCTCCAGAAAACTTGGTAGATTCTACCTCCTTTCCCTGTGGCCTGACTCTCAGACAAAAACCCAAATCAAACCAAACACACTGCCATCAAGTCTGACTCATGGCAACCCCATGTGTGACAGAGTAGAACTGCCCCACAAGGTTTTCTTGGCTGCTTTACAGAACCAAATCCTCAGGCCTTTCTTCGGTGGCACTGCTGGGTGGGATCGAACTGCCAGCCTTTAGGTTAGGAGCCAAGTGTAAACCTTTAGTGCCGCCAAGGAGACTCTCAGACAGGCTTCCTTGAAGCAATAAAGGCCCAGCTCCACGGAAGGCCCAGCAGCCAGGGTCAGGGGGCTCAGAAAGGGCATCAAGCAAAACCAGGGCTGAACAAGGCACGTGAGGCTTTGGAACCACCCTGCCCACACCTCAGGGAAAACGGACGGTTTCTAGGCACGCGTAACCACCAACAGGGCTTATTTTATTTCCTTTCTTTCCCAAGTATCATTTTCTTGAGAGCAGCAGATGCAGACCTGTTACAGGATGAGAGGAGCTGGGAATGTTTCTGCTGTTGTCCAGGTCAGACCCGTTTTCAACAACTCACTCTTTACTGTGTTTCAGTGGGGTTGTGTTAGGAGTTGGGTGATGAGATGTCTGTCGAATGCTAATGAGAACATCTAAGGTTCACTGCGCACTGATTTTGTGCCTGGCATTGTGCGAAATGCTTTACATGCAAAGAAGAAATACACTTTTAAATATACTTGATGTTAGGTATTCCCTCTTGATCAGCTGTACCCAGTAGCCGTGCTAGTTAGCATCCTTGTAGGGAGAGCGGGTAGGGATGTGGGGGAGGAGATGAGTACTGGCAGAGTCTGAGGTTTAAATGTGGTCACAAGGCAATGCAGTAGGCTCTTACTCAGTTCCCAGAGGGCCTGGACAGTTCTGGGGCTGGGGTGTGGAAGCCTCAGGAGAGAGGTGATGGCTTCCTCCTGCTAAGTGCAGGTGGAGGCTTGGAGACTCATTGGAAACATAAAAGAGATGCGACTGTGTTGGTATTGTACATCAGCAAAGCAGGGCAGGCCAGTTTAAGTAATCTATGTTCTCTGTGCAACCACGCTCATTCTCTGTAGCAGCACTGGCAAGGCTCAGCTTATATCCCTTGGATCCCTTTCACCATTCTACATACTGCCTCCCCTCACCAAGCTTCAGTTCGCTTTTGCTACAAACAGCTCAGATCCATACTGAGGACCACCTTTGCCTACTGGAGACACTTTGCATGCATGCAAGAGAGACTGAAGTGTCTGCTGGCTATAGGGAGGGCCAGTTCCCTGGTCTCAAATCAGGAAACTCTGAGATGCAACTTTTACTCCAGAGCTCCCTGGGGGACCAGGCTGAAGCTACACTTGGGCTAAGATCACACTCTTGCTTGGCTTCTTCCCCTTGCCTGATATTCCCCCTCCCTTACAGTCTTTGAGGCCTAAGGGGCACCTGACCCAAGCCATGGTGTTTTCAATTGCCTCATACGCATGCGACAGCTGGACAGTGAATAAGGAAGACCAAAGAAGAATTGATGCCTTTGAATTTCGGTGCTGGCGAAGAATATTGAACATACCATGGACTTTTGGAAGAACAAATCTATCTTAGAAGAAGTACAGCCAGAATGCTCCTTAGAAGCAAGGATGACAAGACTTTGTCTTATGTACTTTGGGCATGTAATCAGGAAGGACCAGTCCCTGGAGAAAGACATCATGCTTGATAAAGCAGAAGGTCAGGGAAAAGAGGAAGACCATCAATGAGATAGACTGACACAGTGGCTGTAACAACAGGATCAAACATAGAAACAAATGTGAGGATGGCGCAGGATCAGGCAGCGTTTCATTCTGTCGTACATAGGGTCGCTATGCGCTGGAACTGACTTGATGACACCTAAGAACAACAACTTTCTAGTCTCCCCAGGAGGAGGTCTCAAATAAAACTGTTGTTGTTGTTGGGTGCTGTGGAGTAGATTCCAGCTCATGGTGACCTCATGTGTGCAGCGTAGAGCGCTCCATAGGGTTTTCAAGGCTGTGATCTTTTGAGGCAGATCACCAGGCCTATCTTTCGAGTCACCTCTGGGTGGGTTCTAACTGCCAACTTCTTGGCCAGTAGCTGAGAGCTTAACCATTTAGGCCACTACATACGCTAAATCTACATCTCAGGGTCTGTTTCTGGGGAAACCAACTTAAGATCCTTTTTGAGAATGGTGGTGTGTGTGTGTCCTTGCAGCCTCTGTGACGAGCTACAACTTCCCCAGCTTGTTTGCACACATTCACCCTAGTCAGTGCACACTCCCCCACTCCACCCCTTACATTTTCTTCCAGGGAAGTCAGCTGCTCATCCAGTCTCACTTGGTCTGTCCCAAGAGGAAACGTCCCCTTCACCCTGTCAGGAGGGACTGGTGGGAACTCCTGGGGCCCTGTAGACTCTGCTATCAA
Organism: Loxodonta africana; assembly: GCF_030014295.1. Lineage (NCBI taxonomy): Eukaryota > Metazoa > Chordata > Mammalia > Proboscidea > Elephantidae > Loxodonta > Loxodonta africana. The sequence goes on along the minus strand of NC_087368.1, from coordinate 38,849,982 downwards.
CTCCTCTGTGGCGTTGATGACTTTCAGGACTTCTGTGGAGATGTTGCAGAGAGAAACGGCAGAATACTTCTGTTTGATCCAATAACAGAAGGGGACAGAAGACAAGAACAGCACATTAACAAGGACATGGAAATTATACGTCATCATGGTGCTCGTCATCATAACACACACAAACACTGATGTGCTGAAGACTGAGAAGATCAACAATCTACACGGTAGGAGGGAACTTGGAAGAGGTCTGATTTGCCTAGGCCTATCTCCTGTGACTCAGTGAAGTTTTTCACATCCTTACAGACAGAGGAACGGGAGCTCAGTGGGAACCAGTGTGACCACTGATAGTTTTACAGCTGGTACCTCATTAACCAGATAATAGTCTATTCCCTCAACACAACTTCATTCACAGATTCTGTCAAAATATGGTAGTTTGGTGCAGTAGATAGCTTTTTTCCTTTTCTTGTGGCAAATATATATGTAAAAAATTGTTTGCCATTCCAACATCCATGTGTACAATCCAATGACGTTAGTTACATTTATCATGTTGTTCAACCATTTCCACTATCCTTTTCCAAAATTTCCCATCACTTCTAAAAGAGGCCCAGTATCCAATGGATAGTTTTGTGGACTGGGAGTTGGAGACCTGGGCTCTATATCTGGCCCGAACCTCATTTAGTCATGGGACCTTGGAAAAGTTACTTCTCATTTCTGGAGCTCAGTTTTATCACATGTTCAATAAGAGTGTTAGAAAAAATTTTCTCTGCAGTCTCTTGGGAGGCACTGTGTGTTAGCTTACAAACACTATTCTCAACCCAGTCTCCCTTGCTTTCGTCTGCCATAAAGGATGAGCAGATAAATACTCTGTTTCCTAGTCCCCCTTGCAAGTAGCAGGTAGCCATGGGGCGTAGTTTTGACCAGTGAGCCCCAAGAGGAAGCTTATTGTGGGGGTTTCTAGAGAAGCTTTTGTTTTCCTGATTGGGGTAAGGAATGCAGCTGATGCCACCCTTGCCCACTTCTTTTTGCCTTGAACACAGACGTGCAGCTATGAGCCAGTGAGAGTGAGGATGAATGCCAAGACTAAGATGGAGCAGAAAGAGCCGAGGGCCAGATAGCACTCCATCAGCTGAACCACTGTGAGTCTCCACTATCCTTTGTATATCTTGCTACATGAGAAAAATAAACTCCTGTTTGTTGAAGCCACTGTTGGCCAGGTTTTCTGTTACTTGCAGCTGAATATTTTCCTTACACAGATCACATCCAGCTTTTACATTCATGGTTCAAAATGACAGTCAGCTCAGGTTTGGGCCAAGGTCGTTAATGGAGCAGAGGCACTTAAAACAAAGAATTATCTGCACCTCAGAGTAGGTATGGACATACCACACCAAAGCAATAAATTGGGGATCAGTGTTTGGCAGTCATTGTTTCCATCTGTAAATGATTTTGTTTATTTCATCACAGAGATTGTAAATTAGAAGTCAAATATTGCCCATAAGCATGTTTTTTTTGACCAGTAAAATGCGGTAAGAAAACTTGGAATTTTAATGCCTTTGGTGGGGTATGTCCTTCTAAGGTACCTATCTGACTCATATCCTGGCCAAAATACTAATGATGCCTATGGCTTAATTTTGCAAAGTTTGTTCCTCTGAGTGGGTTCTACTGCAGGTTTTGTCTCACCAGAAGGGGTTTTAAATAACCCTTCCACTTCACTAGGGAATCAGAAGGGAGGATGTGGCAAAGGGATGAGTTAGTGGCTGAGTCCACAGTCTAGAAGCCGACTCTGGGCTTCCACATGGAGGAACATGATTTGTCAGCCCATCCTTGGGTTAGGGCACATATGCTGAGAGGGCTCTTCTTTAGACTGTCTTTTCCATATTAGCTGCTTAACTGACCCAACAGACATGATCTTTTTGATCCAAGAGACTTTACTACATATCAAAAAAGTTGGGTCCTGGGTGTCAGGCGAGTTGGATGAAGGGAAGGTGATGTAGACCCACTAGAATAACAGCAGTGTCCAAGGGAGCAGCCAGAGCCAACTCTTCACCTTTGGAAAAGCCCGAAGGGGCTGTCCCTCCACTCTCCAGGACCCTGTAACTTGGTATGGCTGATTCTGGGGACAAATTGGGCTCAAAATGACTTTAGGATGAACCAGATATCACTGTTCGCTTAAGTCCATTTTAGAAAAGGAAACTTTGTACATATGAAAGCATATTTGTTACCCTCCTCTTAGTAAATAAAGCATGTATTTAGAAAGTCTGGCTCTTATTTGATAGAAGAGGTGCTTTTGTATGGATTTTCGCAAGAAAGACATATGACTAAAGGGTTCAGGAAAAAGGGTTACACGAAAGCACTATGGAAGAGAAGGTATGAAAATTCACACAAAGCTCCAATCAGTCCAGGGTCATTAATGGGCCAAGGGCAATAAGGGGAAAGACTTAAGTGCTTAAACAGGAAGAATTATCTGCATCCTGACTCCAGCTGAACATATAACATCAAAGAAGTTGGACATCACTGTTGCTTGGCCGCCATTGTTCCATTCCATCTGCAAACAGCCTTGTATATTCAATCACAGGAGTTGCAAGCTGGAAGACAAACACTGCCCATAAACCCCAAAAACCCACTGCTGTCAAGTCGATTCTGACTCATTGAGACTCTATAGGACAGAGCAGAACTGCCCCACTGATTTCCAAGGAACAACTGGTGGATTCAAACTGCTGACCTTTTCGTTAGCAGCCAAGCTCTTAACCACTTCGCCACCAGGGCTTTTGTGAGATATGTACTTCCTAGTTTTCTACTTTCTCTCCCATGTATTCACCATATTTCACTGAGGGCCTATGGTGTGCCGGGGAGGCCCCCTAATCCCCGAGCACTTAGCTGCTAACCAAAAGGTTGAAGGTTCGGTCCTCCCAGAAGCACTTTAGAAGAAAGGGCTGGAAATCTACTTCTGAAAAATCTGCCACTGAAAACCCCACGGAGCACAGATCTCCTCTGACACACACAGGGTCACCCTTCCATGGCAACTGGTCTGGGTGTTTTGTTTTTATAGTGTTCCAGGGTCTGTCTGCTCCAGGTGCTGGGAGAAAGCAGGGAACTACATGAATGAAGTCCCTGCCTTCAAGGCACACCTTTGGCCCTGCCCCAGCCACCTGGCACTTTGACACACTTTCCTGGCCCCTGAAGGCATCCATAGCAGGTGAGCTGAGGAGAGCACCACAGCTTCACCTGGAAGGTATGCGTTCTGGTTAAAGACCTGGACCCCTTCAGGAGGGAACTTGTCCCTCACTGGAGGAAGTGACTAAGAGAAAGTGGACAAAATCTGTTTTGTTGGTGTCCCAGTGTTGCCCTCTACTTAAAAACACAAACAATTTCCTACTTAGGGAATCAAGTGTTTCTTGTCTGTTATACAGGCGTGGGTGTGTGCTCGGACAGTGTACGCCCTGGAGGTTAGGATAACTCGGATTTAACTAGCAGTATGACACCATACAGGGCACTCAGCCTCTCCCTGTCCCTGAGTTTACTCCTTGGCCCAATAAAAGATTTAGAGGAGGTGATCCATCACAGGGTAACACTGGCTTATCATATAAAATGTCCTTTTCTGCCCAGCCTAGACTTAAAAGTAGACAGTACCTTCTAAAGCTACGTTAAATAAAACTCTAATTAGCACTGGACAGAGTTTTGTTCAGATCAAAAGCTGGTGGAGATTCAGGGATGGCTGGTGGGGAGCCCTGTGTGTGGGAGAAATGAAAAGCTATAGAATCCTTTCTGCTTCTGTTGCTTACAGCCCCAGCGGGAAAAGCTGAACAGCACAAAGAAAGTGTGATTCGAGAGCCCAGAGGGAGCATGCCATTACAGGTGCTGACATGATTCCTGAAATTAATTAGATGATGGATCAAGTGTGATAGCTTCATGGCAGCAAATACGGTAGCTGTGAAAGCATGCAGAAAATCAGCTGACAGATAGACCAGGAGGCCATCGTGGAACAGGAAGGTTGGTCTCAAAGACACGTTTTTTGGCCACGGGATCAAAAGTGATGGAATGAAGATGGCCAGAAAACCCATGTAATAAAATTCAACCTTCTAGTGATCAAGGAAATGCAAATTAAATAAGAAATTTATTAAGTGCCAGATACATAGATGATTCCCTTTAAAAAGGCCAAGTGTATGCCAATATTGGATTCCCTGGATGGTGCAAATGGTCAATGTTATTGGCTGCTAACTGAAAGGCTGGAGGTTTGAGTCCACCCAGGGGCAGCCTACTTCCAAAAGAATCAGCCATTGAAAACCCTATGGGCCACAGCTAAAGAGCTGAAACACTTGCTCAAGCAGGGCAGAGGCCCAGAGAAGGGCCTGTTGGCTGGCACGTGAAGAAGCTTGCAGGCACAGCCAAGAAGAAGCTGAGAGCTGTCTTGGTTGCAAGCTGTCCTGACTGAAGAACTATATCCTTTCTCCTAAGTTGTATCCTGTTACTTCCAAGTTGATCCTGTTCCCAAGTGGTAGCCTGTTACTTCCCTAATAAACCACACAACTGTGGGGAAAAAAAGAAAACCCTATGGAGCACAGCTCCATCTGACACACATGGGGTTGCTATGAGTGGAGCCAACTCTGTAGCAACGGTAATGCCAATATTATCTACTGCAGGTGGGGCATGCCCTTCACTTCACGGTTGGTCCACCGGGATGTGGTGTTTGCTCTGACGCACCCACATTCTCCCATCTGGCTGCTCAGTGACGGGTGGTCACCTCTGAGAGCTTGAGTGTCCACCTTTAGGGTTCAAATGCCACAGCCCATGTGGAACATCAAATCTTTAATGTCAACATCACAAACACCAGGGCCCAAATAAACAGCCCATGCCTTGGGGTGCGGAATGTGATGGGAAGTATTCTAGTGTTGACCACTCACAACAGAACTGTGTCCTCAGAGGGACAGAAAGGCCAGGTGCTCTGACTCCTGCCGGCCAAAGGCCAGTTCCGTCAATCACTCATCAATGAGGTAGTGAGATGACATCGACTGTAATAAAGACTCACACTTCCTGTCTGACTCATAATTGGCAACAGGACCACTGCAGACCTTTAAGAAGGTGACTCGCCACTCCAAGGTTGGGGCCCAGCCACGGTGGCTATTTCAGTGAACTCAAGAAAGAAAACGACCATGTCAGGACCCATGTCCTACACTGCAGCTATGTGTGTTTTCTCTCCAGGGACTGCAGGGCAGAGAAAGACTTCCTTCCTTTTTGTCTCACTGCCCACAACTTGAGTCTTAGCAATCTCTCTATCCTAACCCTGCACACGTTCTCTGCATAGAACACATGCGGCTACAGACAGAAATGCTTCCTCCATTCACTATGTCCTATAAACTGTTTCCCAAAGACTTACAGGATACGAGGTGCTACCAAGAGGAGATTCTGAACCTGCAGACTTCTGATGAAGAAAACATTTTCATCTTAAACGCTAGATATACCTGCTTATTAGCAATCCTTGCAAATTCCCCTGAGGTTTTTCCAGTGTTATCATTCATCCTAAAGCTTCGTGTTGGACAAAGAAATGTTAAACTCGTTTTGACTTAATAAAGGGGAATGTTCTTTACAAGAACACCTCCAGCCTGTGAACATGTGGGCAGTTCAAGCATACTCTGAACATTGGACTCCTAGCTTAAGAGAAAGAACCACTTTGGAATCCAAGAGGACTGATTCCACCCCAGTTCAACCCTTGAGCATGGACATGCACGTGTGTTTGTTGGTCTCAGCTGAGCCAAAGCTGAGATTCAGTGTCTGGCTGTGTGTTGTGATTAACTTGGACTGCCCCAGAGGGCCCAGGTAAATATTATGTGACTTGATACAGTGTTGGAAAAGAAGCTTCGAGGATTACATGATGTTGGCAGAAGAGAGAGACAAGGATTTTGGTAGCTCTACCTTGGGGACTGTATCAACACCTTTAACAAGGGCAAAAAGGCAAAAAGATAGAAGCAGCTCAAGGGGCATTGACATCAGGGTTTCTGTGAGACATAGAAGCTAGCTGCAGCTTCAGGGCCTGTGGGGCCATCTGTGACTCAACAGGGTCACTTCGGCAGTGTCTTGCAAAGGGTCTCCTTACTCATCAGGTACAGCAGACACAGGGCCTATGGGCCATCATAGTTTTAGGTGCCCAAGAAAATGTTTTAATTTCTTTAAAAATCAGAAACCACCACCCATCTGTCAGTTTGTCATGCTGTAATGGCTTGCATATTGGTATGCTGCTGAAAGCTATGTCAACAGTTATTTCAAATACCAGCAGGGTCACCTATGGTGAACAGGTTTCAGCAGAACTTCTAGACTAAGACAGAGTAGGAAGAAAGGCCTGGAGATCTCCTTCTGAAAATTAGCCAATGAAAACCTCCTGGGTTACAACAGAATATTATCTGATATAGGGCTGTAAGGTGAGTCACAACAATGGACTCAAACATACCAATGATCTTGGAGATGTGGCAGGACTGGGCAACATTTCGTTCTGTTGTACATATGGTGTCCATAAAAGCAGCAGTCGAGAAATCAAGTGATGTATTGCATTGAGAAAATCTGACACAAAAGACCTCTTTAAAGTTTTAAAAAGCAAAGATATCACTTTGATAACTAAGGTGTGCCTGACCCAAACCATGGTCTTTCCAATAGCCTCATATACATGTGAAATCTGGACAATGAAAAAGGAAGACAAAAGAAGAATCGATGCATTTGAACTGTGGTGTTGGCAAAGAAATCTGAATGTACTATGGACTTCCAGAAGAATGAACAAATCAGTCTTAAAAGAAATACAACCAGAATGACCCTTAGAAGACTTTGACTCACTCACTTTGGACATGCCATTGGGAAAAACCAATTGCCGGGAAAGGACATCGCGGTTGGTAAAGTAGAGGGTCAGGGGAAAGGAAGGAAACCCTCCATAGATGGACTGAGACAATAACCACAACAATGGACCCAAACACACCAATGATCATGAAGGCGGCAGAGCACAAGGCAATGTTTCATTCTCTTATACATCAAGCTGCCGTGACTTGGAGCTGATTCCACAGCCACCAATAACAACAAAATCCGAAAACAAACAAGACAACACTAGCAGGCTGGAGAACACGCCCTAATATATAACATTACTACATTCGTCTTTATACCAACATGACTGTAAAACATGTTTTAAGATTTTTTTTCGGGAGGAAGGGACCCATGAAGACAAAAGTGCCTGAGCCCATAAAGGTCATCAAGTAGCCCTCTCTGTAAGAAGGCACCTGGGGCAGCCCCAGCTCCCATGATGGATCTGGGCAGCAGCTCTCTGGTGAGGTTCATCCTCCAGGGGCTGTGATGGCCCCAGACATTGGTGAGGTCCCTGGACGGCCTCTACAAGAGGGCTGTTTATGAGTACGAAGACCCTCTCCCTTACCCCTAAGGTTTCAAGTTGGGGACTGATGCTAATGCCATCTCTTGTTTCGGATGCACAGGCCCACAAGGCCTGGGAAATTCCCTTTACACTGTCTGTGTGACTTTCAATAAATAACTTTATCTCTTCGAGTGTCAGCTGCGAAAGGGAGATAACACCGCCTAGCTCAAGGGTTTCTGAGAAGATTAAAGTAGACAGCACGGGTTAAATTCCCACACAATGTCTGGGCCCAGAGTTGTTGGCCCTCCCCAAACCCCTCCAACTTGCCCTGTAGGCTGTGTCCTGGCTCAAGGTGGTGATGGCCTGTCATCATGTTCAGTGCTCCTGAAATATTTCTCCTTGCCTACTTGGTGTTCTAAAAAATGCTTTTTACTACCCCAAAACAAAACAAAACAAAAAAAACTTTAACTTTGCTGTGAACTCTGCTTCCCAGTTTTAATGACAGTAACAAGAAAGAGACAAAGGACCCTGTGTTTCTTTTTTACAGGAGCAGACTAAACTATGCATACCGATACATAATATAAGAACGTTGTTGCCTAGCTGGGAAACTGAACAAACCCAGCCCTCAGACATCAGCTGTTTCCCATCATCAACTTCATTCAATTTAACGCAAGCCCTTGGGAAGCATCCCGTCTATGACAGGCAGTACACTGGGCCTTGTGAGGGATGCAGAGATGAGGAAGCCATGGTCCCTGTCCCTAGAGAGCCTTGGCCTGGGGAGATGGGCAGGAAGGCACCAGCAGGTAGCAGAAGAGAGCCCCACCCTGCACTGTAGCAGTAGGCTGTGGACTACAGAGGGGACAACCACGTTCTGCTAAGCACGTGACTTTAGGTTTAGGTCTTGGAGCACAAGGAGAATGCTGAGAACCAGAGAAGATGCAGAAAGGGTCATTGAGGGTAAAGGATACAAGGAGAAAGGCCTTGGAGGTGTGACAGCACGGTGTGCAAAAAGCATGGCCCTACAGCCCAGGGCACACAGTGGGAGACAGATGGACCAGGGAGGCAGGAGCAGGGTCTTAAGAGTGCCCTAATTCTGGGCCTGGGATTTTCGGTTTAGTACTGCTGGCAGTGAGGCACCACTGCAGGTTCTTGTTGCTGTTATCAAAAGCTGTCATTTGCTGAGAGCTTACTATGTGCCAGGATGTAGGCAGGCAATGCATTTGTGTGGCCTCATTTACCTCTGGGCTCTGAAACTTGCTCTAAGACTCTGAAACTTGCTCTTGAACTTAGGGTAGCTAAAGTGAAAGGAAGATATGATCATGTAAAAGAGCTGTACAGAAGATTTCAAAGGACGGCTCAAGGAGACAAAGTATTATAATGAAATGCACAAAGTCCTGGAGTTAGAAAACCAAAAGGGAAGAACCAAAAAAACAAACCTGTTGCCATCGAGTTGATTCCGACTCATAGCAACCCTATAGGACAGAGTAGAACTGCCCCATAGGGTTTCCAAGGAGTGCCTGGTGGATTGGAACTGCTGACCTTTTGGTTAGCAGACGTAGCTCTTAACCACTATGCCACCAGGGTTTCCTCTAAAGCGAAGAACATGCTTGGCATTTCTCAAGCTGAAAGAACTGAAGAAAATACTCAAGCCTCGAGTTGCAGTATTGAAGGAGTCTACTGGGAAAATACTCAACGATGCAGGAAACATCAAAAGAGGATGGAATACACAGAGTCACTATACCAAAAAGAACTGGTCGACATTCAACCACTTAAGAAGGTAGCATATGATCAAGAACTGATGGTACTGAAGGAAAAAGTCCAAGCCGCACTGAAAATATTGGTGGAAAAAAAGGCTCCAGGGACTGACAAAATGCCAATTGAGATGTTTCGACAAATGGATGCAGCGCTGCAGGTGTTCACATGTCTATGCCAAGAAATTTGGGAGACAGCTACCTGGCCAACTGACTGCAAGAGATCTATATTTGTGCCCATTTGGAAGAAAGTGATCCAACAGAATGCAGAAATGATCAAACGATATCATTAATATCACACACAAGTAAAATCTTGCTGAAGATGATTCAGAAGCAGTTGCAGCCGTGCACTGACAGGCAACTGCCCGGAATTCAAGCTGGATTCAGACGAGGATGTGGAATGAGGGATATTGTTACTGCTGTCAGATGGATCTTGGCTGAAAGCAAAGAACACAAGAAAGATGTTTACCTGTGGTTCACTGACTTTGCAAAGGCATGCGACTATGTGGATCATAACAAAGTATGAATAACATTGCAAAGAATGGGAATTCCAGAACACGTAATTGTGTTCATGAGGAACCTACACATGGACCAAGAGGCAGTCGTTTGAACAGAACAAGAGGACACTGCATGGTTTAAAGTCAGGAAAGGGTTGTAACCCTTCACCATGTTTATTCAATCTGTATGTTAAGCAAATTATCCCAGAAGCTGGACTATGTGAAGAATAGGGCATCAGGATTGGAGAAAGCCTCATTAACAACCTGCGATATGCAGATGACACAACCTGGATTGCTAAAAGTGAAGAGGACTTGAAGCGCTGACTGATGAAGATTAAAGACTACAGCCTTCAGTATGGATTACACCTCAACATAAAACACAAATCCTGACAACTGGAACAATAGGCAATATCACAATAAACGAAGAAAATATTGAAGTTGTAAAGGATTTCACTTTACTTGGATCCACAATCATTACCTGTCATGGACTGAATTGTGCCCCCCAAAATAATGTGTGTCAACTTGGCTAGTCCATGATTCCCAATATTGTGTGACTCTCTACCATTTTGTCATCTAATGTGATTTTCCTATGTGTTGTAAATCTGATCTCCATGATGTTAATAAAGTGGGATTTGCAGCAATTATGTTAATGAGGCAGGACTCAATCTACAAGATTAGGTTGTGTTTTAAATCCATCTCTTTTGAGATATAAAAGAAAGAAGTGAACAGTGAGACATGGGGGCCTCATACCACCAAGAAACAAGAGCCAGGAAAATAGTGCGTCCTTTGGATCCAGACAGTGCCTGCGCTGAGAAGTTCCTCGACTGGGAAAGATTGATGACAAGGACCTTCCCCCAGAGCCCCAGAGAAGGAAAGCCTTCCCCTGTTCCTGGCACCCTGAATTCAGAATTCTAGCCTCCTAAACTGGGAGAGAATAAATTTCTCTTTGTTACAGCCATCCACCTGTGGTATTTCTGCTATAGCGGCACTAGATGACTAAGACAACACCCATGGAAGCGGCAGTTAAGAAATCAAATGATGCATTGCATTGGCAAATCTGCTGCAAGAGACCTCTTTCAAGTTTTAAAAAGCAAAGATGTGACCTTGAAGACTAAGGTACGCCTGACCCAAGCCATGGTATTTTCAATCAGCTCATATGCATGTGAAAGATGGCCAATGAATAAGGAAGATGGAAGAATTGACGCCTTTGAACTATGGTGTTGGCAAAGAGTATTTGAATAAACCATGGACTGCCAGAAGAATGAACAAATCTATCTTCGGAGAATGCTCCTCAGAAGCAAGGATGTCGAGACTACTTTGTCTCACATGCTTTGCACATATCAGGAGGGATCAGTCCCTGGAGAAGGAGATCGTACTTGGTAAACCAGATCAGTGAAAAAGAGGGAGACTTTCAATGAGATCGATTGACACAGTGGCTGCAACAATGGGCTCAAGCGTAGCAACAATTGTGAGGATGGAGTGGTACGTGGCAGTGTTTAATTCTGTTGTGCATGGGGCGCTGTAAGTCAGAACCGACTGTGGCACCTAGTAACAACAACAGTAATTTACCTCTCATCACCACTCTGTGATGGAGGCACTGTGACCTCATTTTACAGATGAGGAACTGAGGCCTTGAGAGGTAGCGCGATGTGTCCTCAGGGAGCAGGGATTTGCATCCAGATCCGTCTAGTTTCAGTCCAGGTCCTGAATGTGCTCACCCGAGAGGCTAATGCTTCAGAAAGGTGATTCTGGCCACCCTAGGAGGAACAGGGTGGTGCAGCGGTTAAGTGCTACGGCTGCTAACCAAGAGGTCGGCAGTTTGAATCAGCCAGGTGCTCCTTGGAAACTCTATGGGGCAGTTCTACTCTGTCCTGCAGGGTCGCTATGAGTCGGAATTGACTTGACGGCAGTGGGTTAGGAGGAACAGATTTAGGGATGGAGAAAACTGGAGACAGAGAGAAAGTGTAGGAGACTGTTAACCTCAGCTCAAACCAAAGGCCTTCAGTGGCACCACAGTAGTGGGGGTAAAAGGTGCAAGGTGCAATATTCTGAGATGGTAACTGAGAAAACGCTGTGGTTTAGAGTGAAGAGGAGAGAGATGGCAAGACGCTGCTGTGCCTTCTGGCTGGGGGATCTGCAAGAAACTTATTAGAGGATCAGGAGGGAAAGGAGGCTTATGAAACATGGAAAAAAGTCATATTTCAAAGCCTCTTTTCTCATAACTTGAGTCTGAGTCATTACAAATGCCAAAATGGAATAAACTCCAAGTCATTTGTTTAGTCTTTATTTTAAATCCATTATTTCCAATGTCAAATTTCCTGCGTGGGTGTTGGGTCGGGGCACAATTTTCATAGTTGGCTTTAGTAAAAATGAGAAATTGGTGAATATGTGGGGCCTTCCAGTACTCCTTATAGCCCTGTGCTAATGGGGAGCAGTGGACATCCATTCCACTCCGGGTAACAGAAAAAATGTTACCAGAAGTGGAATGATTGAATCATGTTCCCCCAGAATATGTGTCAGCTTGTTTAGGCCGTGAGTCCCAGTATTGTGTGTTTGTCCTCCATTTTGTGATTTCCCTATGTGTTATAAATCATAATCTCTGCCTGTGGTTAAAGAGGATTAGGGTGGGACGTAACACCCTTGCTCAGGTCACATCCCTGATCCAATATAAAAGGATTTTCCCTGGGGTGTGGCCTGCACCGCCTTTTATTTTACAAGAGATAAAACGAAACGGAAGCAAGTGGAGAGTTGGGGACCCCATACCACCAAGAAAGCAGCACTGGGAGCAGAGCGTGTCCTTTGGACCTGGTGTTCCTGCACAGAGAAGCTCCTAGTCCAGGGGAAGATTGATGAGAACGACCTTCCTCCAGAGACGACAGAGAGAGAAAGCCTTCCCCTGGGGATGATGCCCTGAATTTGGACTTCAAGCCTACTAGACTGTGAGGAAATAAATTTCTCTTTGTTAAAGCCATCCACTTGTGGTATTTCTGTTATAGCAGCATGAGCTGACTAAGACAAGGGGTCTTCTAAAGACACGTTAGAACACAAAGGGTGGCTCTCATGGAGGAATTACAGGCAGAAGAGAAAGGCCTTTCAATAGCTCAGTGAATATGGGACAACAATTTCTCCCCTTGCCGAATGCTGTTCCTGGAAGACTCCTTCAAGGAGCAAAACAAAGAGCAAAGGAAGGAGGTGAGCCCATAGTTAATGTGGGTCCACTTGTGCCAAGCACGTTTCAGGCTTCGCATTGTTTCATTTAGCCCTCACAACAACCATGCACGGCTGATATTTTAATTCTGCCTTCAGAGACGAAGATGTAGAGCTGAGATTTCAGCCCACAGACTCTGGGATCCAAGGTCCATGTTCCTTCCTGCATTTCACACCACCTGTCCCACGTGCCTAATTCCCTGGATCCAAAGGACTGTAGACAGAAATGGTGGAACAGAAGTTAAGTCGACAATCAGACCAATAAACAAGACATTGAAAAGTGCAGGGCGAAAATACAGAGAGCCCTCGGGCCATTCTGCAGCTCCCACCAGTTGGCATCAACTGGAAAAAAACCATAGATTCGGCACACCGTAGACCAAGCATGAAGTTCCTAGGCACTGCAAATAGGTAACATGCTTGGCTGCTAACCGAAAGATTGGAGGTTCGAGTCCACCCAGATGTGCTCTGGAAGAAGAACCTGGCAATCTCCTTCCAAAAAATCAGTCACTGACAGTTTTGCTTTCATACACGTAGGGTCACTATGTGCCAGAGTCGACTCAATGGCAACTGGTTAGCCGGCTAGACCAAGCCACCGTGACAGAGCCGGGAGATGACTGAGGAACAAGCACTGTCTGGGCCTTCCAGAGTCCACTTAGGATGGAGCGTCCAGGGATGATCAGCGCAAAAAAGAATGTGCTTCGTAAGAAAATCTGTTCTAAGTGTAATCCAGACTTTAGAGACCCTCTTACTAGTTTTCTGTCCCCATATTACAGATACCATCTTGGCTTTATGAAATGCTTCCATCAAACTACCAGAACAAGCAAGCAAATTTTTCTAAATGCCCTGATTTTATGTATTTTTCTGCTTTTCACTGGTAAGAAAAGACTCCATATGTCCTCCTAAATAGTTGACAGGAATCTGCTAGGAAAATCCAATGCAAATATGTGTCAGTTCTCACAAAACAGAAGGCACTCCGGCGATGCATCTAAAGCCCGTCAAAATACATTTTCCATGAACAGACTCAGGCCATGACAAATGATCCCATGAAAGACAGTGGCTCAGAATTACGGAAAGAAATTGGAGCATGAACCTAATAAATTAGCATATGTAATAAACTGAAACAATTAAACAGAAGCTATATAGTGACCTCTAGGAGGGTTGAGTTCTTAAATTACCCAAGTATTGATGGATGGCCAAGGACATTTATGGAAGAAACAAGATTTTCTTTTTTTTAAATGATGACTATAGAAATGAATTTTTAAAAACATTACTATCTGCAGTTTAGTTCCAGAATTAAACCAAATGATCTATGTGTTTCCCTAAAGTCATTTTCTTGCCCTTCCTTGGTTAGGTCCACTGTTGTTTGATGTATGCCACCTAAGTGTGGCCAATTCAGGATCTGTCCAGAGCATGATGGGGAGGTGGAGATGGGGGCCGTTACCTTTGATCAAAAGTCACCCTGACATGTGTAAAGGAGGCAGGAGTTCTTTTCCCGGAGGAAAAGGTGATCGTGGTCTTCAACTTTTTTATGTTGTTTTTTCTTAAGAAAGAAATTCCTGATACGGTCAGAAGCATTTCTCTACTGTTGGCAGTGCCAGGGCACCATCGGGCCATGTGCTCGGCTCTGAAGAAGCCCAAAGAGACATGAAGTCATTGTCCAAGTTCACTTGGAAAGAGGTGATGCATGGCAGCCAGAGTGATCTTGCTAAAAGTATAGTCCTCCTTGTTACTTTCTCACTTAAATCTTTCCAGGGGCTTCCTATCTCACCCAGAATAAAACCCAGAAGTTCTCTGCGTGGCCCACAAGGCTTTGCTTGCTCTGGCTCCTGCCCTTACTGCTCCCATCATGCTCTAGCCACCCCAGCTCTTTATCTGTTCTGAAACTTATCAAGGTCATTTCCAGCTTATGGCTTTGCATGTGTTCCTCTTCCAGGAAAGGCCTTCTTTAGGTATCTGCCTGACTTTCCTCTTCTTGTCCTTCAGGTCTCAGCCCAAAAGATATCTCATCAGAGAGGTCGTGACCATCCAGGACTCCTCATCCTTCCAAAACGCTCCCACCACTACCTTGCTGAATCTTCTTCTTAGCTCTTATCCCTATTTGAAATTTCCACCTTTTTGTGTTTACATGTTTATCCATTGTCTTCTCCCATAGAAGGTAAGCTCCATGAAAGCCGAGAACTGTCCTCTTGTATGACTAGTGTATTGCTGCTCTCAGCACACCTCAATAAATGTTTGTTGAATGAATGTTGAATGAACTGGGATTCTGTGATAGGCCACCCTCCAAATGCATTACTTCCAGTGATCTTTTCAGTTGGTTTTATTGTTTTAATTCAGAAATAAAAAGTCAGTAATATACCACAGTAATTTTGTTTTCTGCTATCCAGTACTAGTGATTTTAATTTCTTTTCTTATTGTATTGATGAGGATTCCAGAACAATGTTGAATATAAAGTAACAGGAGGTATCCTGTCTTCTTCCTGTCATTCATAGGGTCTATGATGGGCTTCAAGGGGTCTGTGAACTCTTCAGTTCTATGCCCAAAATTTTCATTCTTTACACTTTTATGGAGAGAAGGTTCATAGCTTTCTTGAAATTCCTAAAGGGGTCTTTACCCTTCTGTTTTAGGCCGGGTTCTCTAGAGAAGCAAAACGAGTGAGTGAGTGAGTGAGTGAGTGAGTGAGTGAGTGAGTGAGTGAGTGAGTGAGTGGAGAGAGAGGGAGAGAGAGATTTATATTAAGGAAATGGCTCACTTGGTTGTAGAGGCTGGAGAGTCCCAAGTCTGTGGTTCGGCTGGAGGCTTCTGACCCACATAGCTGCAGGGGCTGACGAACCAAAGATTGGCAGGTAAGCTGCTGCTCAAGTCCCAAGAACTGCAGGTCAGTTGAACAGGAGCCAGATGCAGGATCCAGAGCAGAGCAAAAGCCAGCAAGCTTTGCCAAAAAGTTATTATATATATATTGGATGCGGACCACACCCCCAAGGAAACTCCCTTTCAACTGACTGGCTGCTCATAGCAGATCTCATCATGGATGTGATGACTTCGTTACATAACTGCCAAACTACATCGTAACTGCCAAACCACTGAGAATCAAGCCTAGCCAAGCTGACACACAGCCTTAACCATGATGCCCTCAAAAGGCTAATCAATGTTGTTGTTAGGTGCCACTGAGTTGGTTCTGACTCATAGTGACCACATGTACTGCAGAACAAAACAATGCCTGGTCTGGAGCCATCCTTACAATCATTTTGAGCCCATTGTTGCAGCTACCGTGTCAGTCCATCTCTTTGAGGGTCTTTCTCTTTTTCACTGACCCTCTACTTTACCAAGCATGATGTCACTCTCCAGTGACTGGCCCCTGCTGGTAACATGTCCCAAGTATGTAACACGAAGCCTTGCCATCCTCCCTTCTAAAGAGCATTCAGGCTGTACATCTTCCAAGACAGGTCTGTTCTTTTCTTCTGGCAGTCTACAGTATATTCAATATTGTTCACAAACAGCACAATTCGAAGGCATCAATTCTTCTTCAGTCTTCCTTATTCATTTTCCAGCTTTTGCATGCATATGAGCCGACTGAAAAGCCCATGGCTTGGGTCAGGCACGCCTTAGTCCTCAAAGTGACTTCTTTGCTTTTTAACACTTTAAAGAGGTCTTTTGCAGCAGATTTTCCCAGTGCAATATGTCATTTGATTTCTTGACTGCTACTTCTATGGGCATTGATTGTGGATCCAAGTAAAATGAAATCACTGGCTACTTCAATATTTTTTCCATTTATCGTGCTGCTTATTGGCCCAGTTGTGAGGATTTTTGCTTTCTCTATGTTGAAGTGTAGTCCATACTGAAGGCTGCAGTCTTTGATCTTCCTCAGTGTTTCAAGTCCTCTTTGTTTTCAGATATGCAGATATGCTCATCTGCATATTGCAGATTGTTAAAGAGTCTTCCTCCAATCTTGATGCCTCCTTCTTCATATAGTCCAGCTTCTTGGATTATGTGCTCAGCATACAGACTAAGTGTGGTTAAAGGATACAACTCTGATGCACACCTTTTCTGATTTAAAACTGCTCAGTATCCCCTTGTTCTGTTTGAATGACTGCCTCTTGGTCTATGTGCAGGTTCCGTGTGAGCACAGTTAAGTGTTCTAGAATTCTCATTGTTCGCTATCTTATCCACAGTTTGTTACGATCCACGCAGTTACATGCCTTTGAGTAGTCAATAAAATGCAGGTAAACATCTTTCTGGTATTCTCTGCTTTCAGCCAAGATCCATATGACATCAGCAATGATATTCCTCATTCCATGTCCTCTTCTGAATCTGGCTTGGATTTCTGGCAGTTCCCTGTTGATGTATTGCTGCAATTGTTTTTGAATTATCTTCAGTAAAATTTCACTTGCGTGTGATATTAATAATATCGTTTGATAATGTCTGCATTCTGTTGGATCACCTTCCTTTGGAATGGGCAAAGATATGGATATTTTCCAGTAAAGTCCTCCAGGTAGCTATCTTCCAAATTTCTTGGCTTAATGAGTAAGCACTTCCAGCATTGGATCCATTTGCTGAAACATCTCAGCTGGTATTCTGTCAACTCCTAGAGCCTTGTTTCTTTGCCAATGTCTTCAGTGCAGCTTGGATTTCTTCCTTCAGTACTGTCAGTTCTTGATCGTATGCTACTTCGTGAAGACTAGACAAATTGTGGGATGACACTAAGGACATCATGTATGAAGAAAGAAAAAGCTCATTAAAAAGACAGGAAAGAAAGAAAACACCAAAATGGATGTCAGAAGAGACTCTGAAACTTGCTCATAAATGTAGAGTGGCTAAAGTGAAAGGAAGAAATGTTCACGTATGAGAGATGAACATAAGATTTCAAAGGGCAGCTCGAGAATGCAAAGTAAAGTATTATAATGAAATGCGCAAAGACCTTGGGTTAGAAAACCAAAAGGGAAGAACACATTCAGCATTTCTCAAACTGAAAGAACCCAAGAGAAAATTCAAACCTCAAGTTGCAATATTGAAGGACTCTATGGGGAAAACAAATATTGAAGAATTCTATGTGGAAAATATTGAATGATGCAGGAAGCATCAAAAGAAGATGGAAGGAATACACAGAGTCACTGTACTAAAAAGAATTGGTTGATGTTCAACCATTTCAGGAGGTAGCATATGATCAGGAATAAACATTACTGTGGAGTTTTTATCTTCTTATTTTATCAGGAATGGTTGTTTCACCATACCAGCTGTTGTTTGGAATTCATTCTTTGTTTAGCAAATATTCATAAGTGCCTATTATATGTCAGCTATCAAGTTTTTTTTTTTTATCAAGTTAGAAATTTAATTTTTTTAATTAATATTGCAAAATAATATTTTTTTCCCCTGACTGGCAAGTATAATGAAATATGTTAATAGATTTCCTAAAATGATAATACATTCCTAGCTGAAATCCAACTTGGCATTTAGAAATTATTATTTTAATATGTAGTTGGAAACAAGTTGTTAACACATTGAAGATTTTCAAATATTTATTCATCAGTGAACTGTATGTAAAATTTGGGGGAGGCTATGATTTTTGGGTCAGATTTGGACCAAAGTTTTAAATAAATAAAATGAATTTGAATACGTTCTGGTTTTTTATGCTCGAAAGTAGTTTTATGGTATAGGAATAATCAGTACCATGAAACTCATAAACTTTATTGGGATTAGCTAGGAGTATCTTCTTCCTATTGAATAAATCTTCGACCATTTTGCCAATTTCTTCCATGATCTGTTTAGGTTTTATAAGCTTTCTAGAATCAGTTTTGCTCATTTACTTTTTTGGAGAACAGTCAGTGTTTTTTAAATAATTACAAATTATTGAAATAATTTATAAACAATTAAAAATCTTAAGGCCACATACTATTTTTCAAATGTACGTGAATACTATTTTGAGTAACAACATACGTATTTATGTGAAAGCATTTCCAAATTCATAACTCTTTGTCATGTATTACTCTGACGTTCAAAATGTTCTCCACTCCAAAAAAAAAATTCTCTAGGTTTTCACTGTGGTACGTTGAGATGGGTATTCTTCATCATGTTACAGAATTATCTTTCTATCCTGTGTCCACTGAGACTTTTTATTTCTCTTTAATAAATTTACTGAGTGCTTCCAAGGGCTATTTTGGCATCTGTTGAGATTATCACATACTTTTAAAAAACAGTACTTACTAAATGACCTAGGTTTCCCCCTGCTATTAGTTACGGCATGCGATTTTCTCAATATTGAAAAATTTAGTTTGCTAGTATTTTATTTAGGATTTTAGTATTTGTGTTTGTGGGTGAGATTGGCATATATGTATTCTTGTTCTTTTTATTTATATTGTCTCTTCCCAGGAATGTTCTTGTTTATTCTGTAGAGCTTAATACATCCGGTATCTTCCCTGTCTCCTCTCTTACCACCTCCCATGATCCTTTTTCCCCAGGGAATCTTACTTTTGAGCTTCTGTGGGGCCAGAGCTCTAAGTCAGTGCCTTGTTTTCTAGACTTTTTTATTCACAACCTTACAGGGCAACTCTGCCTTTCTCTCATCAAACCATATCTGTCCTACTCTCATTCTACTGCTGTGGCTAAGACATCTGTTTCCCTTAATAGTGGCCTTTCAGATAGTACCTGCATTTTAACAGAGGCTTCAAGTCATCTTTTCACTGGAAATCTGGGTGGTCTTTCCCTAGCACTCAGTTCATCTTTTGCCTAGAGAGGAAGATGTATGCTGAAGCCCCAGTGATCCAGCAGAGAACGTGGAGCTCTCGTCTTCCACTCAGGCAGGCCCTTCCCTGCATATACCTGGGACCCGAGCTGTGGAAATGATAATGCCAGTGACAATATGAGTGGAATGAAACCTCCTCACCTGCTCAGGTGCTGTGGCTAAGAGCTGAAGCTAGAGCTTCCAGTTTTTCCTAGGACAGCAGTTAAATGGAAAGTTAGAAAAGAGGTATTAATTCCTAAACAGGCACAGGCCTGCTGGGATCACTGCAGCCTGTAGGACACAAGTCAGTATCTGACACTGTATTTGCTCTAGCACCAAGTGAAGATGAAGACAATCTTCTGAGAACAAGTGCTACCTGGTAGGAAGGACATTGTATCCTCACATGAATGGTGATTATTTTATGAAGGTGAGATACGACAACAACAATACTGGATTTTATATTACTATGACGTCAACAAAAAACGTGTCCCAGGCACATTTGAAAAAAAAAAAATTCAAGGGTCTGGGTTTTCTCAGTCAACAGTCAATGATTCTGTCTCTAGGACCATTGACCAGTATTGTACCTCCACATGGCTTGACTTTTAAAAACAGGAAAACTATTAGACGATGCACAAACTGGCATCTTGTTTGGGGAAAAAGGTATTTATTAGCTTAAGGAAGTCTCAGTTCTTTGATGAAAATTATTTTACGAAAACATAAATACAGGAAAGGATCCTCGTGGTGCAATGGCTCAACTGCTAATTGAAAGGTGAGGTGGAACCCACACTCAGCGGCTCCACAAGAGAAATGACCTGATGATTTGCTCCTGTAAAAATTAGAGCCTAGGAAACCCCATGGAGCAGTTTTACTCTGTCATAGAGGGTTGCTATGAGTCTGAATCGACTTGACGGCATACAGCAACAACAACGTAAGTAGTGGAGGCGTCTGCTGGTCTGTGGCTCCCTTGTGAAAATAAAGCAGACTGACTCATTTACTTAGGATAATAATAAAAAAAGACATTATAAATAAAAATGCTTTCAGGACATCAGATATACAAACTTGACTATAACACAGGAATTAACTAGTTTGGGCCTTCAGCACACGCTGGTGTTCCACAAGTTTGGTATGTAGAACATTTTCTGTCATACAAGCAATGTTATATAGGATACTTATGCCAGGAAACAAAAATCTGTTTAATCCATTACATACCAAGAACCACAGAGTTTTAGAGCCAGAAGGGATCTTGGGGATCAATGTTGCACGCCTGGAAAGATTAGGGGGGTCTGTGGGCTACTCAGTCCTTGAATGTACTAGTCTCCAAACTCTAGGCCAGTAGTTTGTGGCCCTTCTTTGCATGCCTGGAGGCAAAGTGGTTCTAAGAGCCACTTCAGCCAGGACTTTCTTCTAGAACCCCTGGCACAGCCCCCTTCCCAGTGGAAGTAGAGAAGCAAGTGCTCACTCTCAGGCTCTGAGGACCATGTGGTTTGGGAGTCTAAGGGGAAGTTTGATGGGAACCAAGCTGTTACTTAAAGAAGGAGCATGATCTTTGGAAACCCAGTTCCCAAGAGGTTTTTGGCCTGGCCCTAAGGTCGACCAGCTTGTTTGTCAGCCAGATAAAATTCAGATGGCAATGACCATTCTGGAATCATCACACTGAGTCCCAACAGCCAGTCAAAGTGAGGCATTTAACCCAAATGTAGGAACAAGTCAGTCCACAGCAAAAGGCTGACACCAATCAGGAAAAACTGCGTCTCTAAAGAGGTTCCACTGCTGCTGGTTAGGATTCAAGGGCTTCAGTTCCTAGATGAGATGCCATATTGATGTCACTGAGCTGCCTCTTAGGTCACTGTGTCTGCTGAAATGTGCACACTCCTCTGCTTGGGCTCCGGGCGAACGAGGTCAGTGGTGGAGGCAGGAGGGACCCGTGGAGTTTGATTAAGCTCTATTGGTATAAGGCAAGGCTCCTCTTGGCAAGGTAAGGGGAATTAGCAGTCACTGGCACTTGGATCTCCTCACTGCTTATTCACAACACTGAAGTGACTATTGGTGAACTGAGAACTTTACATTTGCTCCTATTTGGGTACTGCCTTAGTCTGATTACCCCCAGAAGCAGATCCCAAGACATGAGTTTCAGTGCAGGGCACTTATTTGGGAGGTTATCCCAAGACACAGTGTAGAGGGTGGGGAAGCGAGAGGGAAGGGAACAGAGTCAATAAAGACTGTCTTATCAAGCAATTTATCACTGTGGGTGCCTAGGGCTAAATCTGGAGTCAGTATACAGCTTAAACCTCAGACCTACCCCACTCCTCCAGGACAAAGGACCTGTAGTGTTTATAAACTCTTCCCATCAGTCACTGAGGACTGCTCCTAACCAAACTAAAAAATTGCATTGTTGTTGAGTCAATTCCAACTCATAGCGACCCTACAAGACACAGTAGAACTTCCCCATAGGGTTTCCAAGGGGCGGCTGGTAGATTCAAACTGCTGACCTTTTGGTTAGCAGCTGAGCTCTTAACCACTACACCACGAGGGCTCCAAGTACTGCTCCTGAGGGGTGTTATTTCTTGAGTACTTCTAGCCCGCCTTTGGTATAGAATGTGGAGATCTTCCTCTCACAGCAAGCCTTCAGGCAACTGGATTTCTGGTCAATGTGCACTGCCAAGAGTTAAGGAGAACCATGGACAACTTCTAGAACAGTTACCTTAGTCCAGATGCACTCGCCAAGCACGCTGTGTGTTTGCAAATTGCATGGTTGTGTCTCAAACTCAGTCTAATCCTGAAACCTATCTCTATACTGCTCCATCTCTAAGTAATATTCAATATACAAAGCTGTATTTCTGTGTGTGTTGTGCGAACTAATTATGGTTGGATCACAGGGGAAGTCACAGCTACTCTGATCCTAAAGATGGGAGCTTGGGGGGTCTGACGCAGCATTTTTCCCACTTAGTCTGCATCACATGAAGAAGCACCAAATGTGGCCACCCGTCTACAGACTGACACTGCAAGTGTCGACTGGAAATAGGGATTAAGCTGTTGCCTCGGTGCCAAGAGATGTTATTTCATGAATGTGAAGTTTATCTTCTGTGAGACTGTTAAAAGGGATGTGATCATTAATATTTGCTGGGTTCCTGCTATGTGCTAAACCATATGCTGCACAATTCAATCTTCGCAACTCCATAATGGGGTATGATTATCCCCATTTTACAGATGAGACCAAGATGTGTTTATTCTAACCAATGAGAAGACCTGGCTGGGTCCTAGGAATCAATGAAAAAACAATATCAATGCGGGCCTGCTGACATGCTGGGGGTGAGTACAGGGACTGCAGAGCAGCTTGGGCTACAGGGTGGAGAAAGGATTGGAGGGGTCAAAAGGGGCCTGGGGGAGCACAGAGACCAGTTAGGAGGTGGTGCATAGTGAACAGGCAAGAAACGACATTGGCTTGTTCTAAGTAGTGGCAGTGAGTTAAAAACTAACCAACGTTGACAGAGTTTGCAAATTGCATGGTTGTGTTTCAAACTCAGTCTAATCCTGACGCCTATCTCTATACTCTTCTGTCTCTAAATACAGTCAATATATAAACCTATATTTCTGTTCACCTTTAACCAGAGTAGCCCATGCCTGACAAATATATATTACTTATCTTTTTTGTTTCTATATAAATTTTACATGTAAAGGGTGATGTCCGTTTGAATATTTAATTCATTGATTCACGGTAGACTGGGCTCAAAGGACTAGAACTCTGAGGAACTGACACATGTGCGGGTTTGAGTAGAAGTGACTTTCCTAATTTCCTGCTCAGTGAGGACACGGAGCAGGATGGGGAGCTTGTTCAAGTCCCCAGGACACCCCCACTCCCCCCGGTGTTTCTTCCTTTCCCTGTTCACATTGTGCCAGGAAAGTACAGTTCAAGTTGGCACTGTGTCTCCTGAAGGCGAGGCCTGTGAGTGTTGACCCCTTGTGGCCTGGCATGCCCTGGGACCATGGGGCAGCAAAGCCAGTCAGAGACAGGGCCATTGTAAGACATAACGTGATGTTCTTAGTGACCAGGTGACTCTGGGCTCCAGCAGACAACGTGACTGTTCTGTGGCTCCGGTTCAAGAAACAGAGGATCAGAGCCCTTTACCACTGGTGAAGCAACAGGTGAGGGGCTGCAGAGGGCTGCCTATGGAAGCCAATCTCAGCTCTCTAGCCCACAGACACACCAGGGTAAAGATGTGTGTTGTCCTCACATAGAAGGCCCAGCAGATTTACGGGTGAGGACTTGATGGAGGGCCATGGGAATGAGTGAAACTCCAGGGTGTTGGAAAGTTCAGGGGCTCAGCCACGGGGACGGTCTCTACTTCACTCTGGGGCTACTCTTGGCCACCTGTGGTCCTTCCCCATTTGCACGGCTCCTCACAGTATCCCAGCTCTGCAGCCATGCAGATGAGAGGCTCATTCACCCATGTGTGGGGGCCACCAGCAACTTGTTAGCTTATATAGCATAGCCTCAGAATAAAGAAAAATCCTGGGAGATTTTTCTCTACCAGAATCATCACTCTAAAGGTGAAATGGAATCTTTAGTACTGAGTGTACCACGTGTGCAAAGAACTCTGGATGTTACAGACAAAACTTTATCTGAGTTACAGGAGAAGCAGAGAATACTAAAGATAGAAAGAAGCCTATGGCTTGAGGCTAAGCAGCTTTGTGTTCCAACCCTAGCTCTGAAACTTGCTAGGTGTAGGCCTTGGGCACATACATTAATGACTCAGCCTCAGTATCCTCATCTGCAAAAGGGGCTTCATCTACTTCAAAGGATTGAGGTCTTATCAAATGAGCTAACATATGGAAAGCACCAGGCATATAGGAGGTCCTCAACAGTAAGTGTCTTCCTCTTCCATCGTAGGCAAGCAGGATATCCTGACTCTAAAGTGGCCACGTCTAGCATGAATGTGCTTTGAAAAGCTGTAGAAGAAACCCAGGAACGTGCTGGAAGACAGAGGGCAGGGCACTGACCTGGGAAGGAGGGAGGGAGTCTGGGATGCCTCTCTGCCAGGAACTGACTGAGGGGCTGGGTCTAGCTTATGTGGTTTTCAAACTGTATCCCTTTGTACTCAGGGGCTGGCTCTGAAGGAGGAGGGTGGGACTGAAGATCAAGTGTTTGGGGCATTGGGGATCCTAAGGGCAGCAATATTTTTATCTGTTTGTCACATCATGATTCCATATAGGTCATGTTTGAAAAAGGATTCTGGGGCTAAAACTAACAAACAAAAGTCTGAAAGCTCCAAAGAGAAATGATCCGGAAGGCCATCTTTAACACAAAGACTCTCTATCAAAGAATGATCCTTCATCATGGGTTAAATGAAGGGTAGGCTACATGATCTCAGCCCACGGCCAGAAATCCTCAAGGAGAGGGTGGAGTGGGAAATAACGCTGCTTTTTCAACCAGTGAGAGAACCCATGGGCGCTAACTATAGAACTGAAATGGAAGGGCCGTCTTGACAAAGGATCTTGGAGACGAGAAGCCTTGGGAGACATCTGTAGGACCCTGCTGTTTCCCCAGCTGTATCACCCGGCACTAATCAAGTAGAGTTTTCTTGGGCACTCCCAAGTACAGATGGATGCGCATTTTAGAGAAAGTCTCTGACACTCAGCACATCTCTGCACAAATACAGAGCCCTTCCTCACCACCCCAGCTACAGAAGCTTGAGCTGTATGTGGGTGATTTCACAGCTCTTACCTTCTTCAGCTCATCCTGGACACTCTGGCTGTTGTCTTCAGAGGACAGACTTTCCTTCTGGTTCTCAGATTCTGTCTTGGGCTCGGACTCCTGATCCTCCCCTGAAGAAGTCTCTTTTTCACTCATTTTCATTGCTAACTCATACAACCTGTTTCTCAGTTTCTCTTCCGTGGTGTTTGTGCTGGTCCTGGGGTGCTGAGCCTCACTGCTGATGTCAGTTTCGGATGAATCACCCAACACCTACATGAAAGTCAGAACAATGAGATACAGACCCCTCAGTTACAGTCATGCTGTTTCTTGTTCCTAATAACCTAAGTGAAAGAACAGACAGTCCAGGAAAGTCACAGCTCTCCCACCTGATCTGCGTTCTACAGACAGGCTTTTACTTGTTACTTTTATTTTGTCAATCGTGTGCATCTTTAAACACACACATGAGCAAAACCAAACCCACTGCGGTTGAGTTGATTCAGACTCATAACAACCCTATAGGACAGAGCAGAAGTGCCCGAGGGTTTCCACGGCTGTAATCTTTATGGAAAGAGATTGCCACATCTTTCTTCCATGGAGCAGCTGGTGGGTTCAAAGTGCCAAACTTTCGGTTAGCAGCCAAGTGCTTAACCACTGCACCACCAGGGCTCCTTGTGTGCACTTTAGCATTGTGTTAATGGATTCAGGCAGGGGAGCATCTGTACTCAGAAAACTGTTTGAATTCAATCAGGTTTTTCATTCACAAAATACTTATTGAGTGCCCACCATGGGCAGCTCTGTGCTGGTGTTGATGATGCAATGCTGAGCAAAACTGGCCAGTCCCTGCCCCTGTGGCTCTTAGGGTCTAGTGCAGGAGACACATACTCATATAGAGCTTTATGAACTGTCGTGGTGGTAAATGGAGAGAAGTCAGGGGCTTCTATCAGCCCATAAAGGGATACTTTAACCAAAGGAGTTGGGGATTGGGGAAGACTTTCCCATGGAAGTGATATTTGAGCTGGGATTCACTGTGAGTAATAGTGACCCAGCTAAAAGGGAGAGGGAGAGAACAGTATTCTGGGTAAAGGGCAAAGACTTTGAGATGGTACAAGGTCCTTGTACATATGTAATGGATGCTATGTGACAGTCCCTTAATAATTACAATTCCAGCTTACAAATTACATCCACTGTTCCTATTATCCATTCAGTGAGTATGTCCAAAGTTTATCCTATGAACAAGGTCATTGCCAGGCCTGGGAAGCTCTGGAAAGACACAGAGACTGTGATTCTTCCTCTATTCTTGACCTTAAGTTGGACAGATGTATACGGAATTTTACCAAGGCCACCTCTGGTGCACCATCAGGGTCCACTGGACCCAATTTTAGTTTTCTCTTTGACTTGTTCTGTTTGTAAGGCTTGCTGCTTCATGGCTTTTATTCTTTCTTAGAGATATCCCAAAGAACAAAGAGAAAATTTGCTTATTTTTAAAACAGAATAAAACTTCTCCACTGCAATTACCACACGGGTTCATTGGACCCTTTTGTAAATTGAAGATTCAGGATGGGATCTTTGTAATCTTATTTTTCCTTTCTCTTGACACATTTTGCTATTTCATCATCCTGGGAACGATTTTATCATTAAAACCAAAACCGAAACCAAACCCATTGCCATCAAGTCGATTCCAACTCATAGTGACCCTATAGGACAGAGTAGAACTGCCCCACAGGGTTTCCAAGGAGCATCCGGTGGATTCGAGCTGCCGACCTTTTGGTTAGCCACTGAGCTCTATACCACTGCATCACCATTACCCATCAATTATTCCCAACCATGCTGAAAGAGACCAAGGCAATAAGAAAACAGAAGAATGATGGAATTGCCTAGAAGGATGATTCAATAGTAAAATAAATTATTGCTATTTTGAGTCTGTTTTTAGCTTTCATTGCACACACTGGAGAATTAAAAGCTTTTTATGATGGCAAAAATAAGAAAGCGGACAGGGAACAATGTTTCAGGATTATTAGATGACTCAGAAGATGGATGCCAAACAAAGGAGAGCAGCCCTCTAGACTCTAACAATGAGACTGATTATAAAAGTGAAATCTCAGACTGAGCATCTTCGGATCACAGTGTCCTAGATGAAACTTCTCATAACTCATGAATCGATGACTGAACAACACATTGCCAAGGACAAAAAGGAAATATGGCATTTCATCCAGTTAGTCATTCAACATTTTACCACATAAGGACACGTGACTGCATTCTTCCATTATTTATCATGTTTGTGCATCAAGTTTACTTGATATGGTTTGTAAGTGGACAAATGCTGAACGTAGATGTCCACAGAAAGGTTATTAGAAGGAAATAGATGACATAGGAATGAAAAAAAAAATCCCTGGATTGATAAAAGAAAAAGCGTCCACTGGACCCAGAAGGTAAAAAGGGAAATGGCTATTTTTTCTGGTTCTCATTGAGGATCAACGATGAGGGCCTCATGAGAAGTGCCTGGTGCCCCCAACATGCTTGAGAAAGAGGAATTCCCTCACAGGCGGGTACTGGTAAGCTCCCCAGGAAGAATGGCCTCTGAGCAGGCTCTTGGAAGATGAGGGAAATTTTAATATATGAAGATGAGGCCAGGCATTCTTGATGAGGAAGCAGCAAGACCAATAAAACCCAGGACACGAGACTGCTTGGCATAGTTACAGGAATAAGTGGAGCTAGAAGAATAAGAAGCTCAGATGTGGAGTGTGAGGTGCTTGAGAAACAGGCCTGGATAAGGCTGCAGAGGGTTAAATATTAGCCTAAGGAACTGGGATTTATTTATCAAGCATTTTTGCTGCTACTGCTGAAGTACGCTCTAAATTAGCCAGAAAACAAGCAACTGGCTATAAACTCTTACTGGAAACTTTCCCTTATCATTTCTGCTCAGCAGATTTAACACACTAAACTTGTCAGTTCATCTTAACTATGGTTTGTTTTCTTTGTTATTGTTAGCCGCCATCAGGTTGGACCTGACTCATTTCAATGCCATGCACAGTGGAACAGAATGACGCCTGGTCTTGCATCATCCCCATGACTGGTTGAGATTGGACTGTTGTGATCCATACAATTTTCATTGGCTAATTTTCAGAAATAGATCACCAGGCCTTTCTTTCTAGCCTGTCTTAGTCTGGACACCCGGATGAAATCTGTTCAGCATCACAGCAACATGCAAGCCTCCAGTGACAGACAAGTGGTGACTGCTCATGCATTGTACTGGCTGGGACCCAAACCTCGGTTCCCCTCATGGAATGTGGGAATTCTACCACTGAGCCACAATTGCCTTCACTGCTTTTCTTTAGCTTTGGCCTAATTAATCATTCCTTGGACATGTTGCTGTTGTTAGGCACTGTTGAGTCAGTTCTGATTCAAAGCAACCCTGTGTACAACAGAATGAAACACTGCCCGTACTGTGCCATGCCCACAACCGTTGTTACGCTTGAGCCCATTGTTGCAGCCACTGTGTCAATACACCTCGTTGAGGGTCTTCCTCTTTTCTGCTGACCCAGTACTTTACCAAGCATGATGTCCTTCTCCAGGGACTGATCCCATCTGACAACATCTCTAAAGTATGTAAGACACAGTCTCGCCATCCTTGCTTCTAAGGGGCATTCTGGTTGTACTTCTTCCAAGACAGATTTCTTCATTCTTTTGGCAGTCCATGGTATATTCAATATTCTTCGCCAACTCCACAATTCAGAGGCGTCAATTCTTCTGTCCTCCTTATTCACTGTCCAACTTTGACATGCATGTGATGCAACTGAAAATACCCTGGCTTGGGTCAGGAGCATCTTGGTCTTCAAGGTGACATCTTTGCTCTTCAACACTTTAAAGAGGTCTTTAGGAGCAGAGTTGCCCAATGCAACACGTCTTTTGATTTCTTACTGCTGCTTTCACGGGTGTCGATTGTGGATTCAAATAAAATGAAATCTTTCACAACTTCAATCTTCTCTCCACTTATCATCATGTTGCCTATTGGTACAGTCCTGAGGATTTTTGTTTTCTTTATATTGACGTGCAATCCATACTGAAGGCTGTGGTCTTTGGTCTTCATCAGTCAGTGCTTCAAGTCCTCTTCACTTTCAGCAAGCAAGGTTGTGTCATCTGCATAATGCAGGTTCATAATAAGTCTTCCACCAATCCTGATGCCTCATTCTTCTTCATATAGTCCAGCTTCTTGGATTATTTGCTCAGCATACAGATTGAGTAGGTATGGTGAAAGGATATAACCCTGACACATACCTTTCCTGACTTTAAACCATGCAGTACCCCTTGTTCTGTCTGAACAACTGCCTCTTGATCTATGTCCCGGTTCCTCATGAGCACAGTTAAGAGTTCTGGAATTCCCCTTCTTCACAATGTTATCCATAGTTTGTTATGATCCACACAGTCGAATGCCTTTGCATAGTCAATAAAACACAGGTAAACATCCTTCAGGTATTCTCTGCTTTCAGCCAGGATCCATCTGACACAGCAATGATATCCCTGGTTCCAGGTCCTTTTCTGAAACCAGCCTGAATTTCTGGCAGTTCCCTGTCGATATCCTGCTGCAGCTGCTTTTGCATGATCTTCAGCAAAATTTTACTTGCGCGTGATATTAATGATATTGTTTGATAATTTCTGCTTTCAGTTGGATCACCTTTCTTGGGAATAGGCATAAATATGGATCTCTTCCAGCTGGTTGGCCAGGTAGCTGTCTTCCAAATTTCTTGGCATAGATGAGTGGTATTTCCAGTGCTGCATCCGTTTGTTGAAACATCTCAATTGATATTCTGTCAATTCCTAGAGCCTTGTTTTTCGCCAGTGCCTTCAGTGCAGCTTGGGCTTCTGTCTTCAGTACCATCGGTTCCTGATCATATGCTACCTCTTGAAATGGTTGAATGTTGACCAATTCTTCCTTGGACATAGAGACTGTGAAATGCTTATTTGCAAGGCTAAAATAGTTAATCCAAAAGATGAGGGCTGCTTAACGCGATGAGTCTGGGTTTCACGCCTGTATATTTACCAGAGACATCACAGAACTTTTGAAGAACTACTCAGTTGTGATTTAGTCCACATTCAGCACACAAGTATTGAGTGCCTACTGTGTTCTGGGCCTGCTGATGGGCCACAGGGGCTCAGCGGTGAGTGTGCCACTGTCCTTACCCTGGTGGAGTTCATGGTGTGGTTGGGAGAGGAACACCTGACCAGGTAATTGCAACATGGCAGACGAACAACATACATACGTGTGTGGTTGATGAGAGCTCAGAGGAGGGCCCCTTACTCGGTTAGTTAAGATGGCTATCGACAGGGGAAGGAAAATTGGAAGAAGGGATACTTGATGCAGAATCTTAAAGAATGGAACCCTAAAGGTTATCAAGATATACCTCAAGTTTTAGTTGAGCTCCAAGAATCATAACAATGCTAAGTGATGGCCCCAGAGTTCACAGAAGGCCCTGAATCATATGCACGTGGACCTGACACCCAGGTGACACAATACATGACTGTCATTATCAAAAGCCACCACGGCTTCAGATATAACTTAGTAATATTTGGCCATATAATATTTATTAAGTAGATCAAGGAATATTTTCATTGCCAAGAAAAAATAGGTACGTATTTTCAATCTGCAAAGGGTTAGTAAATTCCTGCCCTGTGTTGTAAGCTTACATGGTTTCTCCCTCATGTGCTGACTTTAATACCACTCTCATCTCTATGATGGCTGGGACAATAAATGCTAAGTTTGGGTTTTAGCTAACACAGGGTCTGTGGATAGGCCTCGGTGGACTCCTGATATCTGATATACACTCACGTTTTTTTAGAGAGAGGGTTACCGGCTTTCTTCAGGTTTTCACAGGGTTAAGGAACACTGATAAGAGTAAATCTTGTTGTTGTTCTTGTTAGCTGTCATTGTGTTGGCTCTGACTTGTGGCAACCTTATGTATAACCAGATGATATGTTGCCCAGTTTGTTGTACTGTGGTGGTTTGGTGTTGCTATGATTCTGGAAGCTGTGCCACTAGTATTTCATTTACCAGGAGGGTCACCCACGTTGGACAGGTTCTAGCAGTGCTTCCAGACTAAGAGAGACTAGAAAGGGAGGCCTGACAATCTTCTGAAAATTAGCCAATGAAAACTTTAAAAAACAACAGAATAAATCTACTTTCTAGAAAAAAAAAAAAAAAATCAAACCAAACTGATTGCTGTCTAATCGATTCCAACTCACAGTGACCCTACAGGACAGAGTAGAACTGCCCCATAGGGTTCACAAAGCTGTAATCTTTACAGAAGTAGACTGCCATATCTTTGTTGTTGTTGTTGTTGTTAGGTGCTGTAGAGTCAGTTCCAACTCATAGTGACCCTATGTACAATAGAACAAAGCACTGCCTGGTCCTGCGACATCCTCACAATTGTTGCTATGTTTGAGCCCATTGTTACAGCCTCTATGTCGATCCATCTCATTGAGGGTCTTTCTTTTTTTCCCTGACCCTCTACTTTACCAAGGATGATGTCCTTCTCCAGGGACTGGTCCCTTCTGATAACATGTCCAAAGTAAGTGAGACAAAGTCTTGCCATTCTCGCTTCTAAGGAGCATTCTGGTCGTACTTCTTCCAAGACAGATGTTTGTACTTCCAGCAGTCCATGGTATATTCAATATTTTTGCCAACACCATAATTCAAGTGCATAAACTCTTCTTTGGACTTCCTTATTCATTGTCCAGCTTTTGTATGCATATGAGCTGATTGAAAATACCATGGTTTGGGTCAGGCGCACCTTAGTCCTCAAGGTGACTGTCTTAGTTATCTAGTGGTGCTATAACAGAAATACCACAAGTGGACGACTTCAACAAACAGAAATTTATTCTCTCATAGTCTAGTAGGCTAGAAGTCCAAATTCAGGACATCAGCTCCAACAGAAAGCTTTCTCTTTCTGTTGGCTCTGCAGGAAGGTCCTTGTCATCAATCTTCCCCTGACTAGGAGCGTCTCAGCACAGGGACCCTGGGGCCCAAAGGACACAGTCTTCTCCTGGCACTGCTTTCTTGTGCTTTGAGGTCCCCGTGTCTCTCTGCTCACTTCTGTCTTTTAGATTTCAAAAGAGATTGGCTTAGGACACAATATAATTGTGTAGATTGAGTCCTTCCTCATTAACTGGTGATAATCCCATCTCATCACGTCATAGAGATTGGATTTACAAAACAGGAAAATCACATCAGATGACAAAATGGTAGACAATTCACACAATACTGGGAATCATGGCCTAGCCAGATTGACAGATACTTTGGGGTGACACAATTCAATCCACAACAGTGACTTCTTTGCTTTTTAACACTTTAAAGGTCTTTTTGCAGCAGAATTACCCAATGCAATGCATCTTTACTTCCTAGTAAAGCCAACAGTAAATAAATGCATGTTACCTGAATAGGAAATGGGAAGCTCCCTGCTGAATTTGGGGGAAGAGGAGGAGGGAAGTTGGTTTCTACAGCCTGTGGGGAACCTGGACTTGGCATTTAGAAATGAGTAGGCTGCCTGAAGAATACGTTCTTCTACTTCAAAGAGACCTTGAATATCAAAGCAACTTCACCCAAATACCAAATATACCCAGTGACTCAAAAAGATTATTGAGAAAATGATGAAATCAGTGGAGAATTCTGAGAAACTTTTGTAACTTGAAAAAAAATTATAGAATGGAATTTCTTATAGGCAAACTAGATAACTATTGCAATACATGTATCTGGGCATAATGTATTTTAAGTAATCTGTTGGAAATCAGAATTGCTTTTCCACGGGTGCTTTGCCTCCAGCCCTCCACCCTGCAGACTGCCTTTTGTATGTGTCATGGGGACATTACTTTGAATGTCCCCATATGTTTTCCTTTTATTCCCAAATCTTCCTTTGCATCTTCAGTTTCTTAGGTTGAGCTGTAAGGGTTTTGTCCCAAGGAAAAAAATAGATCCAGAACCAAAAGAACATTGATTAGCAGACTCCATGACCTCATTAGCATGTCACCAGTCTTGAAAGCCAGATGTCATGGGAAGAGAGAAGGGATTTCTAGAGGCTAAAACTCCACATTCAAAAGCCAGTTTTTTGTGAGTAAGGTCTCCACCAGAAGGGAAGATGGAACTGGAAGCTTGGCTCTCCTGTCAGCAAGAAGGTGAGAGGACAAAGGGTGCCCAGAAAGAAGACACGGTTAGATGTATATTTTAAGGCTTCTCATTCCCCTTCCAAGTTCTAATCCCAAGGTGGAGTGGGGAGGGGGTAGGAAGGGTATTGGATCAGTTGAGGAGAAAGCTGGATTTTGCTTGTTTCTCAGTTGGAATCCAGGAGAAAAAGACTCATGGGCTGCCTGTAGCCCCTGCCCCCATAAGCCTCTGATAATATGTGGCAGCCACTCACAGGAGTGGCTTCAGAAGGAGGCCTGAGGGGCTCCAGGGGCTCTGGGCCTCTAGAAGCAGGGTCAAGAAAAATGACTGATGATGCTGGCAAGTGAACTTACCAGGGGTATCTATTGTGGGAATGAAGTAGCTGCCCTGGGGCTGGATTTTGGGGACCAGTGATCTAATGGAAGTGAGAGCCAAGGTGACGCCTGAGGGAAAGGTACTGGGTTCCGACTGAGCAGACAGGGAGTAGTCTACCAGTTCTCAGCCCTTAGACATTGGTTGTGGAACCCACAGGGAGAGAAATGACCTGATAAACAGGGGGCCCACAAGGAAAGACCCAGAGGACACTGCTCGGCTCTAAAACATCCCTGCAGCCATGATGACACAAGAAGCTTCCCTATATACTTCCAAGATGGCAATAGGTGAGATGGCCAAGAGGCTGGATGACTGATTTTTACCTGGAAAAAAACTGTTTTGAACTGAAAGGAAACTGTTTGAACTACAAGAGGCTAAGCATCTCTTGGACTGGCTAGTTTACACTCTTAGCACATTCTGGTGTCCCTGTAGTTCCTGCTCTATTGATGAGGACTCTGAAGTTGAGTAGGCTGTCCAAGGTTACGTTGATTGATGAGGGGCTGAGCTGATGATGGTCTGACCTTGAGGGCCAAGCTCTTTCCTTCTACCAAGACATGGCTGGAGTCACCAAATCAAACTGTGCTTGTTAAAAAGAAGACACGTATCAGAACCACAGAGTAGAGGGAAAACCCAACAAAGGATTTAACCTCTTATCTCACAAAGGGAGATGTTTAAAGGAGTGAGAAGATAATTTTTCTATAAATGTTCTGGAGATGGATGCCCTCAGATTTCCTTAGAGGGTTGTCTTTACCTTTAGTCACCGTGGTGGTCTCTCTCTCTGCACCCTGAAATTCTGCCTGCTTTAATTTAAAACAATTTTTCTCTTTTTTAGCCTTGTCATCTTCCTTATAAAAATTCTTTACATATGTAAAGGAGGCAATGTCAATATCTTCTATAGGCTAAGCAACCCCAGTCCTATAAACACTAAAAAAAAAAAAAAAAAAGTGCTGAAAATATACATAAGAAAGCATATGTCATCTCAACAATTTCTTTATGTACAATTCAGTGACGCCGATTACGTTCTTTGAGCTGTGGAACCATTCTCACTACCCTTTTCTAAATCATTCCACCACCATTAGTATAAACGCGATGCCCCCTAAGCAAAAACTTCCCTTTCCCCCTCCCTCCTACTCCTGGTAACCAGTAATAATCTTTGGTTTCTATATATTTCATATAAGTGAGATCATACAGTACTTGTTCTTTCCTGAGCAAATAATTTTGCTCAGCATGATGTTTTCAAGGTTCACCCATGTTGTGGCATGCATCAGGACTTCACTTCTTTTTATGGCTGAGCAATATTCCATTCTTTGTACATATACCACATTTTCCCTATAAACACTTTTCACAGAGCCTGTATTTCATCTGCCAGGTCATTTGAGGGGCTGGTCATTTGGATTTTCTCCACATTTTTAAAAAGAGCCCAGCTCAAAGATTACTTCCAAGTGTTGCATGTCAACATTTGTTGAATATATCCTAGTGTCTTGGTGTTTCTTCCTACTCCTCATGTTGAAACACACTGAGCCTGACCTAAAAATTAAAGTTTCTACAGCTTGCTTTTAGATTTTACTTCAGTGAATTTCAGAGAAAAGCCCTGATTTACAGGTTTAAAAACCCTGGGGCACTGTATATGGCAAACATATGGACTTTCACTTGCAAATCCCCAGCACAGATATCCTGAAGCTACAGAAGGGCAGGATGAGACAGGGGCTGGCTGACTTATCTGCTTCTGAAGACTGGGAAAATTCCTGTCATTGGTGCCTTAAGGTACAGGTTTGTCTTCTCCCAACGAATTGTCACTAACCTAAAACTAGTTTTGTTTACATGCTGTATCCTGGTGAATAAGACATTTATTGTCCATTTAAAGGAAACCCTGCTGGTATAGTGGTTAAGTGCTACAGCTGCTAACCAAAAGGTCAGCAGTTAGAATCCACCAGGTGCTCCTTGGAAACTCTATGGGGCAGTTCTACTCTGTCCTATAGGGTCGCTATGCGTTGGAATCCACTCGATGGTAAAGAGTTTGGTTTTTATTTTTTGATTTGTCCATTTAAATGGTGTGAAAATAATAGCCAGATGCCATCGCAGATCCTTACACACTCACAAAGCTCTTAGGCTTGGAAATTGGTCAGCTTGGAAGTGGGAAGACACTACCTGGGATAATGTTTTTGCTTTGACTCTGGACTGGGATTGGGCTTTGACTAAAGGTCCTTGGATGGTGATGGTGATTCAGAATGTGGAACTTAATGCCAGTGTGAGAGTCAGAATCAGTAGGAATGTTCTCCTGAACATCAAAATTATGTATCTTTATTGCCCCAAGGAAAACCCCTCCACGTGGAAGGACCTGGTTTAGTCAGTGGAATTGCACAAAAGCAGATATGGCCGTCACATAACTGGGGAGGAATTTGGTGAAGGAAGTTATGGAAACTTAGCACTTGGATGTCATCGAGGAAGCTTATTTTTAGCTTTTATAATTACTGGTCAGTTACCCTGGCTTGGGTCCCAAGATGCTTTTCGAGTCCCTTATATTATAAAGTTGATTTAAAAAATGCAAACAAACAAATCCTTAATATAAATGGAGTCCCTGGGCACATATCCCTCTCCTGGAACCAAAGACCCCTCTGACTGATGGGCTTCAATCCTCATCTATGTGTTTTTTCCCTTCATAATCTCCTGACAGAATTAGACTGCCATTTGTTGAAAGGGTAACCATTTATCCCTTCAAAATTATGACAATCCCATATAATCCTGCACAAAATTAAAAAAATTTCATACTGACGACAATTGGGCTTATTGCCTCGTGTAGAAATCTGTTAGGGATACAGGAACATTAACAGTAGGTTTCATCATGTTTTTCCTTTCACTCTGGGTTGGGATTGAGTGTAGACTCATGGCTCTTGGATGGTGATGGTGTTTCAGGATGTGGACCTTTATGCCTTTGTGAAAGTCAGAATCAGAAGGAAGGTTCTCCTGGACAATCAGGTGGTGACTCTCAGGTCAGGGGCTGGGGTGGAGGAACTGAGTTGTGTTCCAGACTCCCTTCTTTTCATTCGTCCCTAGTGACTTGCTATCCATTATAATGAGCTGGGTTTGGGGTGTCTGCCATCTGGGATAGAGAGCTCAACATTCTCTTCTATGGAGCTGACATGGCTTCATTACCACAAATAAGTAAAGGCCTTAACTGGTAGCTAGACATACTATTTAATATTTGCTCAAATGAAGGGCTATTTATAGCTTTACTATTGTAAAACTAAAGTCATCATTTTGGGTGGATGACTCTTAATATTCAAAGATTCCTGGTTAAAAATCCTACAGAGCAGGGCTTCTAACCCAGAGTCTGTGGAGACTCAGAGAGGCTCCACAGGCAACAAAGACTCCCTTAAATTGATTGTAAAACCTTGTGTGCTTGTGTGCATGTATGTGTGTACTGTTTTTGTTCGGTGCTGTCGAGTTGATTCCAAATCATAGTGACCTTATGTACAAAAGAATGGAACACTGCCTGGTCCTGCGCCATCCTCACAACTGTTGTTATGTTTGAGCCCATTGCTGCAGCCGCTTGTCAATCCACCTCATTGAGGGTCTTCCTCTTTTTCACTGACTCTCTACTTTATCAAGCGTGACGTCCTTCTCCAGGGACTGGTCCGTTCTGATAACATGCCCAAAGTACATGAAACAAAGTCTTGACCTCTTTGCTCCTAAAGATCATTCTGGCCACTCTTCTTCCAAGACAGATTTTTTGGGTCTTCTTGGTTTTTTCAGCAGTCCATGGTATATTTGATATTCTTCACCAAGAGCATAATTCAAAGACATCAATTCTTTAGTCTTCCTTATTCATTGTCCAGCTTTATCATGCATATAAGACGACTGAAAACACCATGGCTTGGGTCAGGCACACCTTAGTATTCAAAGTGACATCTTTGCTTTTTAACACTTTAAAGAGGTCTTTTGCAGTAGATTTGCCCAATGCAATGTGTCATTTGATTTCTTGACTGCTGCTTCCATAGGCATTGATTGTGGATCCAAGTAAAATGAAATCCTAGACAACTTCAGTACTTTCTCCATTTATCAATATGTTGTTTATTGGTCCAGTTGAGGATTTTTGTTTTATGTTGAGATGCAATCCGTATATATTTATCCTCCTCCCCCGGAGAGAAGACTCCAAGAGTATTCATCAGATTATCAAAGGGGCCTATGACACAAAATGTTAAAGAGGACTGATATTCAGCAAGTATCCTGCTGTTTTCTAGACATATCTTTGTACCAATTTATCTTGGAGGGGGCACCAAGGATCTCTCATGCTCAAGGGGAATCACTTGATGCTTGACTTTCTTCTGTTGAGGTTCTATTGGGTCATAACTGCTCCAAAGTGCTTCTAGGTTTTTATTTGTACTTGCTCAGGGCACTGTGGGAGTGGGGGTAAAGGGTATATAGAGAGGGAAGCCTTGCCTGTTAGAGCAGTTCTGCTTTCAGCCATATTATTGTCTTCTGTTTAAGAAAGGTTCTGTGCCAAAAAAGACCTGAAAACTAATGGCGGAGAGTTGGAGGCCTTTCACTTTTTGTCTGTATGAGAGAAAATTCAAATGTAACTTTGAGTAGCATTCAGGCAATGCTTGAAGATATTATCTTGGCACATTTCAGAGATAGGTGTACCAGTTGGGTGCCTCAGTGTTCACAGGGAGGTGTTACTATCACCTCCAATTCAGCTGGCTGCCTACATGCACGGTCTTGCCCAGAGGAGCTGCCTCTAGGGACTTACCAGAGAGCATCACCTTGTAGGTAGACCTGCACAGTCCTCATGAAATAGGCCTTGAGGAGGCAGCCATCTACTCCTCTGCATATCCCAAAACCCAATCTGGGGTCAACCAGCACCAGCAGGGGTCAGTGTACTGGGATTATTCTTTTGGCTTCCTTAGACCTGAATTCAGGAGTCCCTGAGTGGTACAAACAGTTAATATGCTCAGCTGCTAACTGAAAGGTTGGAGGTTTAAATCTACCCAGAGGTGCTCTGGAAGAAATGGCTAGGCTAGCTATCTACTGCTGAAAACTCAGCCACTGAAAACACTATGGAGCATAGTTCTACTCTGACAAACACGGGGTTGCCATGAGTTGGAATCAATTCAAAAGCAACTGGTTTTCAGACCTGAATTTACTGAACTGTCCTTGTCATAACTAAGTGACAATATAAGCAGTCCCCCAGAACATGTGTTCCTTTGTAGAGTGGAGGGTGGTGTATACTCTATACCCTTTCCACAAGGACTCATGAGATCAATTTTTCTTGGATCTCAGCTCCAGGGGCAGAATTCTTTCAGGAATGGATTTATTGTTCTACCATGGCCTCCATGAATCAGGAAACTATTTCATATTACCCTCTTTCTGTTGCCTTCTGGAAATCTCAGAGCCGAATTTTTTGAATCTCTAGCCTATGATTAAGGTGTCATTGCTTTCGTTTTGTAAACTAACATCATGCATGGCTTCACCTTTTCTTTCCTAGCCTGAATTTTTCTTTGTCCTACTTTTTTCATCCTTATATTTTTGTTTTTTCTTCTTTATATTTATGTAAGACATTTCAAGTTCTTTCTGAAGCAAGGCATAAACACGTTAAATAAAGAAACACAGATTTTTAGTTATAAAGAATTGGTAGCTTCTCGGTGTGGCAAGATTTTTAACATATCTTTTAAGAATTAGGAACTAGCATGCTAGACAGAGGACAGATTTATCCCAAGGAAATAAGTTTCATTAATGAGTACAACCAAAAAAGAAACACTGGAAGAAACTGAAATTGTTGTTAGGTGCCGTCGAGTCAGTTCCAACTCATAGCGACCCTATGCACAACAGAATGAAACACTGCTTGGTCCTGAGCCATCCTCACAATCGTTGTTATGCTTCAGCTCATTGTTGCAGCCACTGTGTCAATCCACCTTGTTGAGGGTCTTCCTCTTTTCCGCTGACCCTGTACTCTGCCAAGCATGATGTCCTTCTCCAGGGACTGATCCCTCCTGACAACATGTCCAAAGTATGTAAGACACAGTCTCGCCATCCTTGCCTCTAAGGAGCATTCTGGCCGCATTTCTTCCAAGACAGATTTGTTCGTTCTTTTGGCAGTCCATGGTATATTCAATATTCTTTGCCAACACCACAATTCAAAGGCGTCAACTCTTCTTCAGTCTTCCTTATTCATTGTCCAGCTTTCACATGCATATGATGCGACTGAAAATACCATGGCTTGGGTCAGGTGCACCTTAGTCTTCAGGGTGACATCTTTGCTCTTCAACACTTTGAAGAGGTCCTTTGCAGCAGATTTGCCCAATGCAATGCATCTTTTGATTTCTTGGCTGCTGCTTCCATGGCTGTTGATTGTGGATCCAAGTCAAGTGAAATCCTTGACAACTTCAACCGTTTCTCCATTTATCATGATGTTGCTCATTGGTCCAGTTGTGAGGATTTTTGTTTTATGTTGAGGTATAATCCATACTGAAGGCTGTGGTCTTTGATTTTCATTAGTAAGTACTTCAAGTCCTCTTCACTTTCAGCAAGCAAGGTTGTGCCATTGGCATAACGCAGGTTGTTAATGAGTCTTCCTCCAATCCTGATGCCCCATTCTTCTCCATATAGTCCAGCTTCTCGGATTATTTGTTCAGCATACAGATTAAATAGGTATGGTGAAAGAATACAACCCTGACGCACACCTTTCCTGACTTTAAACCAATCAGTATCCCCTTGTTCTGTCCAAACAACTGCCTCTTGATCTATGTAAA
The DNA here is from genome assembly GCF_030014295.1 of Loxodonta africana. Classification (NCBI taxonomy): domain Eukaryota; kingdom Metazoa; phylum Chordata; class Mammalia; order Proboscidea; family Elephantidae; genus Loxodonta; species Loxodonta africana. The sequence goes on along the minus strand of NC_087368.1, from coordinate 38,809,517 downwards.
GGTTACTCATGAGCACAATTAAGTGTTCTGGAATGCCCATTCTTCGCAGTGTTATCCATAGTTTGTTGTGATCCACACAGTCGAATGCCTTTGCATAGTCAATAAAACACATGTAAACATCCTCTGGTATTCTCTGCTTTTGGCCAGGATCCATCTGATATCAGCAATGATATCCCTGGTTCCACGTCCTCTTCTGAAACTGGCCTGAATTTCTGGCACTTCCCTGTTGATATACTGCTGCAGCTGTTTTTGAATGATCTTCAGCAAAATTTTGTTTGATATTGTTCTATAATTTCCACATTCGGTTCAATCACCTTTCTTGGTTTCTTTTCATTTTGAGTCGTGCCACATCAGCAAATGAAGGTCCCGAAAGCTTTACTCAATCCACCGTCATTAAGGTCGACTCTACTTTGAGGAGGCAGCTCTTCCCCAGTCATATTCTGAGTGCCTTCCAACCTGGGGAGCTCATCTTCCAGCACTATATCAGACAATGTTCCACTGCTATTCATAAGGTTTTCCCTGGCTAATGCTTTTCAGAAGTAGACTGCCGGGTCCTTCTTCCTAGTCTGTCTTAGTCTGGAAGCTCAGCTGAAACCTGTCCTCCATGGGTGACCCTGCTGGTATCTGAATACCGGTGGCATAGCTTCCAGCATCACAGCAACACACAAGCCCCCACAGTACGACAAACTGACAGACACATGGGGGGAAACTGAAATAGCCCCCTGCAATCTTAAAGGCTCACTCAACAAAAAATTAATCAGCAGGTTTCCAGTTTTAAATGGCATCTGGCAAACATCTCTCATACAGCTGCTCCAAATTTTCTACCAAACTTGTATGGAAAGATGCGGAAAAAGATGAAAAACCACAAAACTAAAAAGTCTTGGAGAGAGACTGGAGGGAGGGAGCAGGCTGACTGATTAGGGGGAGAGTAAATGGGAGTATGTAGTAAGGTGTATATAGGCTTATGTGTGACAGACTGACTTGATTTGTAAACTTTCACTTAAAGCACAATAAATATTATTAAAAAAAAAAGTAATGGAAGTCAGCTTGTTGCTAGCCAATGAATGGGGAAATATTTTCACTAAATGTAAGGACTGTGGAACTGGAATGGGGGAAAAAATGTATTTGGAAACCTATCCACTTTATTCCCCTTCTGAGTATCAGAATAATTGTTGACCCACCACCCCAGTATTCTCTCAACCTCAAACCCTGCTCCAGAAATATAAGGTGAAATGCTCACCATAAAACAAACAAAAACACAACAGCTGAGTCTTTTATTGCAGTGAGGGGTCTTTTAAAGCATCCAAGGAAAAGCTCTACACCCAATACCTCTCTATTTTACAGCCACTTGGAAAATGTACCTTCCCAAACACACTGAGGTAGGTAGAGGGAAGAACTAGGGGTGGTACTAGGTCGCATCCTGAGAGGTGAGGTCATGAAAGGCCTTGGTGAAGAAACTACATTTGCTATTATTCATACGTTCATTCACAGTTAATTCATTCATTCAACACGTTTATTCAGTACTATGAATAGGTTCTTACCATCAAGTCAATTCCGGTTCATGATGACCCTATGTGTGTCAGAGTAGAACTGTACTCCACAGGGTTTTTAATGGCTGACTTTTTGGAAGCAGACCACCAGGCCAGCCTTTTTTCTAAGGCACCTCTGGGTGGACTCAAAAATACAGTCTTTTGGTTAGCAGCTGAGTGTGTTAATAATTTGCATCCCTAAGGACTGCTACATTAAGCTAGCAGAGTGGTAATGATTAGACTATGCTAAATACTGGCAAACAAAGGGGTGAGGATAGGATTACCTTCGTTCAAGAAGTACTTATCAACAGAAAAAGTTAACATGGAATCCATGGAAAAATACTGCAGAGCAAAAGAAACGAAAGTTAACCTGAAGGCTTCAAGTGATTTTTACTAAGAACCAGGACACAATGTTGGATAGTGGTTTTGCATTCTTTTTTTTTTTTTCTTTTATTATTGTGCTTTAAGTGAAAGTTTACAGTTCAAGTCAGTTTCTCATATAAAAACAAACACACATTGTTATGTGACCCTAGTTGCTCTGCCTATAATGTGACAGCACACTTCTCTTCTCCACCTTCCATTTCCCATGTCCATTCAACCAGCTCCTGTCCTCCCCTGCCTTCTCATCTCACCTCCAGACAGGAGCTGCCCACATAGTGGCATGTGTCTACTTGAGCTAAGAAGCACACTCCTCACCAGCATCATTTTATGCCTTATAGTCCAGTCTAATCTTTGTCTGAAGAGTTGGCTTCAGGAATGGTTTTAGTTTTAGGCTAACAGGGAGTCTGGAGGCCATGTCCTCTGGGGTCCTTCCAGTCTCAGTCAGACCACTGAGTCCCATCTTTTTACTAGAATTTGAGTTCTGCATCCTACTTTTCTCCCACTCCATCAGGGATTCTCTGTTGTGTTCCCTGTCAGGGCAGTCATTGGTGGTAGCCGGGCACCATCTAGTTCTTCTGGTCTCAGGCTGATAGAGTCTTTGGTTTATGTGGCCCTTTCTGTCTCTTGGGCTCGTATTTTCCTTGTTTCTTTGCTGTTCATTCTCCTTTGCCCCAGGTGGGTCAAGACCAATTGATGCATCTTAGATGGCCACTTGCTAGCTTTTAAGATCCCAGAAGTCACTCACCAAAGTGGGATGTAGAACGTTTTCTTAATACACTTTGTTATGCCAATTGACCTAGATGTCCCTTGAAACCATGGTCCCTAGACCCCCACCCCTGCTACTCTGTCCTTCAAAGTGTTTGGTTGTATTCAGGAAACTTCTTAGTTTTTGGTTTAGTACAGTTGTGCTGACTTCTCCCATATTGTGTGATGTCCTTCCCTTTACCTAATTCTTGTCTACTATTTTTTTAATCTAGTTAGGGAATACCCCTCTCCCTCCCTCCCCACCCTTGTAACCATCAAAGAATGTTTTCTTCTGTGTTTAAACCTTTTCTTGAGTTCTTATAATAGTGGTCTCATACAATATTCGTCCTTTTTCAACTAATTTCACTCAGCATAATGCCTTCCAGATTCATCCATGTTATGTTTCACAGATTCTTTGCTGTTCTTTATAGTTGTGTAATATTCCATTGTGCGAATATACCATAATTTGTTTATTCATTCATCCGTTGATTAGCACCTTGGTTGTTTCCATTTTTTGCTATTGTAAACAGTGCTGCAATGAACATGGCTGTGCATATATTTGTGTGAGGGCTCTTATTTCTCTAGGATATATTCCAAGGAGTAGGATTACTGGTTCGTATGCTAGTTCTATTTCTAGCTTTATAAGGAAGTGTCAAATCAATTTCCAAAGTGGTTGTACCATTTTACATTCCCACCAGCAGTGTATAGGTGTTCCAGTCTCTCCATAAACTCTCCAACATTATTTTGTTTTTTGGATTAATGCTAGCCTTTTTGGAGTGAGATAGCATCTCACTGTAATTTTGATTTGCATTTCTCTAATGGCTAGTGATCGTGAGCATTTCCTCATGCGTCTGTTAGCCATGTGAATGTCTTTTTTGGTGAAGTGCCTGTTCATATACTTTGCCCACTTTTTAATTGGGTTATTTGTCTTTTTGTTGTTGAGGCTTTCCACTATCTTATAGATTTTACAGATTAGACACTGATTGGATTTGTTGTAGCCAAAATTTTCTCCCCAGTCTGTAGGTTGTCTTTTTACTCTTTTTGTGAAGTCTTTGGATGAGCATAAGTGTTTGATTTTTAGGGGCTCCCAGTTATGTAGCTTCTCTTCTACTGTTTGTGCATTGTTAGGTTTTGTATACTGTTTATGCCATGTATTAGGGGTCCTAGCATTGTCCCTATTTTTTCTTCCATGATCTTTGTCATTTTAGATTTTATATTCGGGTCTTTGATCCATTTTGAGTTAGTTTTTGTACATGGTGTGCGGTATGGGTCTTGTTTCATGTTTTTGCAGATGAATATCTTTTTATCCAGTTATGCCAGCACCATTTGTTAAACAGACTGTCTTTTCCCCATTTAACTGACTTTGGGCCTTGTCAAATATCAGCTGCTCATAAGTGGATGAATTTACATCTGGATTCTCAATTCTGTTCCATCGGTCTATGTATCTGTTTTTGTACCAGTACGAGGCTGTTTTGACTACTGCGGCAGTATAAAAAAATAGTAGGTTCTAAAATCAGGTAGTGTGAGGCCTCCCACTTTGTTCTTCTTTTTCAGTAATGCTTTACTTACCCGAGGCCTCTTTCCCTTTCATATGAAGTTGGTGATTTGTTTCTCCATCTCATTAAAAAATCCCATTGGAATTTGGATTGGGATTGCATTGTATCTATAGATCACTTTGGGTAGAATAGATGTTTTCACAATGTTGAGTCTTCCTATCCATGAGCAAGGTATGTTTTTCCACTTATGTAGGTCTCTTTTGCTTTCTTGCAGTAGTGTCTTGTAGTTTTCTTTGTATAGGTCTTTCATGTCTCTGGTTAGATTTATTCCTAAGTATTTTATCTTCTTGGGGGCTACTGTAAATGGTATTGATTTGATTTCCTCTTCGATGTTCTCTTTGTTGGTGTAGAGAAATCCAACTGATTTTTGCATGTTTTTCTTGAATCCTGATACTTTGCTGAACTTTTCTATTAATTCCAGTAGTTTTCTTGTGGATTCTTTAGGGTTTTCGGTGTATAAAATCATATCATCTGCAGATAGAGATACTTTTACTTCTTCTTTGCCAATACGGATGCCCTTTCTTTTCCTAGCCTAATTGTTCTGGATAGGACTTCCATCACAATGTTGAATAAGAGTGGTGATAAAGGAAATCCTCGTCTGGTTCCCATTCTCAAGGGGAATGCTTTCAGAGTCTCTCCATTTAGGATGATGCTGGCTGTTGGCTTTGTGTAAATGCTGTTTATTATGTTGAGGAATTTCCCTCCTATTCCTATTTTGCTGAGAATTTTTATCATGAATGGGTGTTGGATTTTGTCAAATGCCTTTTCTTCATCAATTGATAAGATCATGTGGTTCTTGTCTTTTGTTTTATTTATGTGATGGATTACACTGATTGTTTTTCTAATGTTAAATCCTCCTGCATACCTTGTACGAATCCCACTTGGTCATGGTGAGTTTTTTTGACATGTTGTTGAGTTCTATTGGCTAGAATTTTGTTGAGGATTTTTGCGTTTAAGTTCATGAGGGATATAGGTCTGTAATTTACTTTTCTTGTGGTGTCTTCACCTGGTTTTGGTATCAGGGATATGCTGGCTTCATAGAAAGAGTTTGGGAGTATTCCATCCTTTTCTATGCTCTGAAATACCTTTAGTAGTAGTGGTGTTAACTCTTCTCTGAAAGTTCAGTAGAATTCTCCAGTGAAGCTCTTAGGGCCTGGGCTTTTTTTTGGGGGGGGGGGAGTTTTTTAACTACCTTTTCAATCTCTTCTTTTGTGATAAGTTTATTTAGTTGTTCTACCTCCGTTTGTGTTAATTTAGGTAGGTAGTGTGTTTCTAGAAATTTGTCCATTTCCTCTACGTTTTCAAATTTGTTAGAGTACACTTTTTCATAGTATTCTGATATGATTCTTTTAATTTCAGTTGGGTCTGTTGTGATATTGCCCATCTCATTTCTTATTCGGGTTATTTGCTTCCTCTCCTGTTTTTCTTTTGTCAGCTTGGCCAGTGGTTTATCGATTTTGTTGATCTTTTCAAGGAAGCAGCTTTTGGTCTTGTTAACTCTTTCAATTGTTTTTCTGTTCTTTATTTCATTTAATTCTGCTCTAATTTTTATTATTTGCTTTCCTGTGGTGCTCGAGTGCTTCTTTTGCTGCTCTCTGAGTTGTAGGGATAATTCTTTTATTTTGGACCTTTCTTCTTTTTGGATGTGTGCGTCTATTGATATAAATTGACCTCTAAGCACTGCTTTTGCTATGTCCCAAAGGTTCTGGTAGGAAGTGTTTTCATTCTTATTTGATTCTATGAATTTCTTTATTCCATCCTTAATTTCTTCTATAATCCAGTCATTTTTGAGCAAGGTGTTGTTCAGATTCCACGTGTTACTTTTTTCCTTGCTTTTTCTGTTATTGATTTCTACTTTTATGGCTTTATGGTCAGAAAAGATGCTTTGTAATATTTTGATGTTTTGGATTATGTTAAGGCTTGCTTTATGGCCTAATAGGTGGCCTATTCCAGAGAATGTTCCATGTGCATTGGAAAAGAAAGTATACTTTGCTGCTGTTGGGTGGAGTGTTCTGTATGTCTATGAGGTTAAATTGGTTGATTGTGGCATTTAGATCTTCTGTATCTCTATTGAGCTTCTTTCTGGATGCTTTGTCCTTCACCAAAAGTGGTGGGTTGAAGTCTCCTACTATTAGTGTGGAGCTGTCTATCTCTCTTTTCAATGCTGTTAGTTTTACATATTTTGGAGCCATGTCATTGGGTGTGTAAATATTTATTATGGGTATATCCCCTGGTATATTGACCTTTTAATCATTATATAGTGTCCTTCCTTATCCTTTGTGGTGGATTTACAACACATATTTTGAGGGGACATAATTCATTCCATAACAGATGAGGAAGAGAAATATGTATAAATAATAGATAGGAAAGATAAGGATGTCATTACTGTAAATACATATGATTATCCTCCTGGGCAAGAAAATTGTATAAGAACTTTAAAAATCCAGGTGCTTGGCATAGGTAGAGCTTCTATCCAGAGTGTAGGCCTAGCCCCATTTTGTTATTTATTGCTCATGTTAGCCTGGTCCCAGATATCACAATATATGCTGTTACAAGAAACTTATGTTGAAAACTGTGACTGCCAGTCTTGCTTAAAGGTCAGCCTATCAAAAGTAAAAACAATCTATGATATAAATGTGGTTTTTTATAGCAATCTAATAGCATATTCATGGCTTTTACTGTAACTGATAGCATACACATAGCTCTCTCTGTAAGTGCTATGTATATTCATAGGCTTTACTGTAACTGATCGTATGTTCATGATTTTTACTGTAACTGATTGTCATATAGCCAATTGGATGACTTTATTGTAATATTTCCAGAAAATGTTTAGCATACAGCCAGTCAGAAGAATTCACTGCTAATTCCTCAAACACATGTACTTAAACATGTAACTGACTGTCCCTCATTGGAACTCTGGTTTTACTTTTGTGCGCTAGATGTTCCCTGATTTAAATCATATTCTGTCAATAAATTTCCTTTGAATTTAATGGAGTCTGGTTTACTCCTTGACATTTCTTGGTACAGTCAGCAGGATGTGAAGGAGTCTTACTGGTGGTGACCCTGAGGAGCTGAGAACTCAGAGTGTTAGCGTCTGCATGAGTCCTTTGAGCTAGTTACACCTGTATACACTAGTTACATACATAAGCTCGTACCCAATGCCACTACTTTTTTCTGTGCCATAGCCAAGAGAGCCATCTGCATCAAGCTGTGGCATCATGATTGTCCTACTAAGCCCTTAGTGGCTTGCTTTTGGCTCACCTGTATTTGGACAAGGGTCTGCAGTGATTTATGCTAATGGATGCCCTATTCCTTTTGTTGAAAACAACTTATATTTGACAATGCTGATAAGCTCTTGCCATGCAAATAATCAACAACACCAGTTTGTCCACTCTTTAGAAAATGCTTAGAATTAGAAAGGTTATTTTCAATGAATCTCTTACTGAAAACTGGCTTATAAAAGCAAACCAATCCTTCCCTCTCCTTAATAATCGAATGTGAACAGGAATGCTTTGTGCATTCCAAGGATATTTATTTTTATGTGGAGGATCATCTTATCTGAGAAAAAAGGGCCAGGCTGAACCTGTCACTTGGACCTTGCATTGCCAAGATGGATGGAATGTGGGTAGTAAATGCACTCTGGGAACTCCTGGAGTCCCTTTAGGCATCCACTCTTATGATGAAAGCCTACATTGGGATGATAACCTAAACTTTCCAACCTGGTATAAAAGAGATGCATTTGATCATCATATGAAATACCACAACTCTATAGCTGATCAACCCAGATTTAGATTTGTATTTCTCTGAGCCTTTTTACCCTGGGTTGGTGATCAACTTGAAAAAGCTATTCACAACCTGTCTGCTATTGTATCTAAAATTCATGATGATCTTGCAGATGCCATAAAAGCCCAACAACAATCTTTCCATTCCTTTGCTAAGGTTGTATTGGACTACTGAATAGTTCTTGATTTCATTCTTGCACAACAAGGTGCTGTGCCATTGCCAATAACGCTTGTAATAACTTTAAAAATCCAGGTGCTTGGCATAGGTAGAGCTTCTATCCAGGGTGCAGGCCTAGCCCCATTTTGTTATTTACTGCTCATGTTAGCCTAGTCTCAAAAATCACATGATATGCTGTGTTATAAGAAGCTTACGTTGAAAACTACAACTGTCTGTCTTGCTTAAAGGTCAACCAATCAAAAGTAAGAACAATCTATGATAAAAGGATTGGTGAATAACTGTGGTTTTTCCAGCAATCTAATACCAAATTCATGGTTTTTACTGCAGCCAATAACATATTCAGTTGTCATTGTAAGTGCTATGCATATTCATGATTTTTACTGTAACTGATTAAGATATAGCCAGTTAGAAGGCTTCATTGTAATATTTCCAGTAATGTTTAGGATACAGCCAACTGGAGGAATTCACTGCTAGTTCCCCAAATGCATGTACTTAAATTCTTCACTGACTGACCCTCATTAAAATTCTGGTTTTTCTTTTGTGGGCTAGACAGTCCTCGATTTAAATTGTATTTTGTCAATAAATTCTCTTTATTTGAACTTTACAGACAGTCTGGTTTACTCTTTGACAGAATCATCTGAAAGATTATTAGAATTAATAAGAGAATCCATGAAGATAGGAAGTTAAAAGATACAACCATAACATCAATAGTGTTCTCTACTCCAGTGAAAACCAATTAGAATATGTAATACATGAAGAGATTTCATTAACAACATCAACAAAAAAATAACATACTTTACAAAAAATATCTAACAAGAAAAGTGTAAGAGCTTTGATGAAAACTAGAAAGCTTTAATAACAGTAAATGGAGACAAGTACCACATTCTATTATAAAGATATCTGACCCAAGACATAGTGTTTTCAATAGCCTCGTATGCATGCAAAAGCTGGACAATGAATAAGGAAGACTGTAGAAGAATTGATGCCTTTGAATTATGGTGCTGCCGAAGAATACTGAATATACCATGGACTGCCAAAAGAACAAACAAATCTGTCTTGGAAGAAGTACAGCCAGAATGTTCCTTAGGAACAAGAATGGTGAGACTTCATCTCACATACTTTGGACATGTTATCAGGAGGGATTGGTCCCTAGAGAAGGATGCCATGTTTGGTAAAGTAGAGGGTCATCAAAAAAGAGGAATACCTTCAATGAGATGGACTGACACAGTGGATGCAACAATGGGCTCAAGCATAACAATGATCAGGAGGAATGGTGCAGGACCAGGCAGTGTTTTGTTCTGTTGTACACAGGGTCATTAGGAGTTGGAACTGACTCTACGGCACCTAACAACAACTAAAAACATGGGCAAAAAATTGAACGATGCAGGAAGCATCAAGAGAAGATGGAAGGAATTTACAGAGCAACTATATCAAAAAGAAGTGGTCAACACTCAACCGTTTCAGGAAGTAGCATATGATCAAGATAGTACTGAAGAAGTCCAAGCTGCACTGAGGCATTGACAAAAGACAAGGCTGCAAAAATTGACAGAAAACCAGTTGAAATGTTTCAGCAAACAGATGCAATGCCAGAAGAGCTCATTCATCAATGCCAAGAAATTCGGAAGACAGCTACCTGGTCAACTGACTAGAAGAGATTCATATTCATGCCTATTACAAAGTAAGGGGATCCAACACAATGCAGAAATTATAAGACAACATCACATGTAAGTAAAATCATGCTGAAGATAATTAAAAAATGGTTGCAGCAGTACACTGACAGGGAACTGCCAGAAATTCAAGCAGGTTTCAGAAGAGGTTGTGGGACCAGTAATATCATTGCTGATGTCAGATGGGTCTTGGCTGAAAGCAGAGAATACCAGAAAGATGTTTGCCTATATTTTAGTGACCACGGGAAGGCATTCAACTGTATGGATCCTAACTAATTACAGATAATACTGTGAAGAATGGGAATTCCAGAACACTTAATGGTGCTCATATGGAACCTGTACATAGACCAAGAGGCAGTCAGTTGTTCAAACAGAACAAGGGGTTACTGCATCGTTAAAAATCAGGCAAAGTGTGCATCAGGGTTGTATACTTTCACTGCCCTCATTCCATCAATATGCTGAGCAAATAATCTAAGAAGCTAGACTATATGAAGAATGTGGCATCAGGATTGGAGGAAGGCTCATTAACAACCTAGGATATGCAGATGATACAACCTTGCTTGCTGAAAGCAGAGGACTTGAAGCCCTTACTGATGAAGATCAAAGACTACAGGCTTCAGTACAGATTATATCTTAACATAAAGAAAACAAAAATCCTCACAATTCTCACACCATGATAGAGAAATTATTGAAGTTGTCAAGTATTTCATTTTACTTGGATCCACAATCAACAGTCAAGAAATCAAATGACATATTTCACTGGGCAAATCTGCTGCAAAAGACCTCTTTAAGGTTTTAAAAAGCAAAGATGTCATCTTGAGGATGAAGGTGCACCTGACCCAAGCCATGGTGTTTTTAATCACCACATATGCATGGGAAAGCTGAACAATGAATAAGGAAAACCAAAGAAAAATTGATGCCTTTAAATTATGGTGTTGGAGAAGAATACTGAATATACCGTGGACTGCCAGAAGAACGAACAAATCTGTCTTGGAAGATGTGTAACTAGAATGTTCCTTAGAAGCAGGGATAGTGAGACTTTGTCTTCCTTACTCTGGAAATGTTATCAGGAGGGATGAGTCCCTGGAGAAGGACATCATGCTTGGTAAAGTAGAGGGCCAATGAAAAAGAAGAAGACCCTCAATGAGATGGATTGACACGGGGCTGCAACAACAGGCTCAAATATAGCAACAATTGTGATGATGGTGCAGAACCGGGCCGTGTTTTGTTCTATTGTGCACAGGGTCTCTATGAGTTGGAACTGACTTCAGAGCACCTCAAAACAGCAACAGCAAGCTTTATGGCCGTATCTTTCTCTTGTAGAGCAGCTGGTAGGTTTCAACTGCCAACATTTTGGTTAGCAGCCGAGCGCCTAACCACTGTGCCACCATGGCTTCTCAGCCTCAGTAGTAAACATAAAAATATTAACTAAAAAAATTAGTTTTTCTCACATAAAATTGGCAAAAATTTAGCAGACTGACAACTCTAAGTATTGCTGACAATACTGACAACTCTAAGTATTGCTGACAATATGGGAAAACATTTATAGAACTACTTCTAATGTATTAGACGTATATGAATGCACCAAGATCTGGATGGATTTGCACCAAATGCAAGTAGTCATTTTGGGGGAGATGACAGGGACTTATGGTTGTGGTCGGGGGGACTTTACTGCACGTTTTATTATTATTATTTTTACATTATATTCATTTATTTATATAATTAAGAAGGAAGTAAACTATATGTTTGTTTATTTTTAAAGAGAATTGCTATAGTAAATTAAATAGAAGACATCTGGGTTTTGAAGTCTGTAAAGGGCAATGCTATCTCCCTCTATTTGGGAGCAGAGGGCACTGCCATTTGCTCAAAGTCACTCCCAGCAAGGCAGAGGCAACTTGGAGTCCGTCGTCTTTCTGTTGGCTTGTGCCTTCTCCCTACTGATGGCGCGCAAAGATTACAGCCAGATGACAATTTCCAGGCTACTTTAGCATAAATAAGAAGCTTCAGCGACCCAGTCATGGTGGAAATGTGACATTTTATATCTGCAAAGGAATCAGGCAGATAGCCCTCTAGAATATTCCTTGAGGCAAGTCACCCAAAGAAACTGGACAACAGTCTCCACTTGAGCTAGGCAATAATGATTCACAGTTGAACAGAACTTTATAGTTTTATTCTATGATGACAACATCACTACAATGTAAATTTTTAATAACCCTCCTATTCACAGATGAGGAAAATGAGGGTTTGGACCAAATAAGGGACTTGTTCTAGGCAACACATGAGCGGGTCAGCCCGGAGTGATGCCAAACTCTATGTTCTGAGAATCTCTGAGTCCACAACAATCTCAGTGGGGGCCCCAGGATCAGGGACTTGGCTGACATACTCAAAGAAGGTCATTGGAGGAGACATTGATGACTTCCTGGGCCATATGCCCTGGACCCACGATTCCCCTGCAACAGTGGAGGGCAGTTTCTGGCTCACTGATAGCTTCCCACCTCAAACCTGGGTCTCTCTTTTTCTCTGCCTGTGGAATTTCTCAGGCTCCCTCCATACAAACCTCGCTGGGTATGGAGTTAATACCCACTCTGGGTGGGGGCAACCCCTCACCAAGGGAAGATGTGGATAAACGCTCCAGTCTCCTTATGCTCTGCAGAGTTCTGAGGATCCCCAGGGAGACTGAGACTTGGTTGCCTACAGTGAACCTTAATCAGTCTTTCTCACCTCCCTATCTTGGCCTTGTGCTTCCTGGGATCACTTCCCATATAAACAGTTGTTACCTGCCGTTGAGTTGACCCTAACTCATGATGAAGCCATGCACAATGAGACTGGACCATGGTGATTCATACGGTTTTCATTGGCTGATTTTTCCGAAGTGGACTTCCAGGTCTTTCTTTCTGGTCTGTCATAGTTTAGAAGCTCCACCGAAACCTGTTCTGCATCATAGCAACACACAAGTGTCTACTGACAGACAAGTGGTGGCTGTGACTGAGGTATACTGGCTGAGAACCCAGACCTCCTCCATGGAAGGTGAGAGTTCTACCACTGAATTACCACGGCCTTCCCCCACCCCCGTAAACTGCTGTTGTATGCCACTGAGTCGACTACAACTCTTAGTGACCCAATATGAGAGCAGAACTGCTTCACAGGCTATAATCTTTACAGGAGCAGATCGCAGGGTCTTTTCTCCCACGGAGCCACCGGTGGGTTCAACCATCGACCTTTCAGTTAGCAGCTGAGCACTTAACCATTGCACCACCAGGGTTTCTTCCACATGAGCTACCTGCATCCAGATCCTTCACTTGGTGTCTGCTTTTGGCAGAACCTAAACTAAGAGTGCAAGGCATGCAGCTGGGTACTATGGGAGGTGTCATGAAGTCCAAGGTAAAAAGTCAGGTTCATGGAAATTTGACAAGTGATTATGTGCCTAAAGAAGGCAGTGACAACATAACTAGATTTTGCTTATAACTCTCAAATACTGCAACCCACTGCTTGCATGAGGTCATTTAAAAGTTCCAGAACACGTGTCTCTTTCGAGTTTAGAAAATATTGCTAGAGAGAGGCTGGAATGGGATGTACCAGGTTGGGTGTTTGGTCCACAGAGATGCATCGGGCTTCATCGGGAAGAGAAGGGCAGGGCAACGGCATGATCAAAGGGAGCCGGGAATGACAGGGTGTACTTAAAATATAAAATTAATCTGGCTGGGGGTCTGTGAACTCCGAGACTGTAAGCAAAATATGTGTGTGTGTATGTGTTTACAGGGGCATTTTTCTAGGGAGTGAGTCCATAGCTTTAATCACGTTCTCAAAGGGGCTTCATGACTTAAAACACGTGGGCCAAGCCACTGAAGATGCTGCTATGTCAATAAACTACACCTGAATTATTATATTGAAATAATATTTACTGAGCCCTCAGGCTGTGTCTAGGACAGAGCTTAGCATTTTATAAACATTATCTCAGTCAATTGTCACAACCATTTTTTTGAGGTGGGTCCTAGTACTATCTCCATTTTGCGGGAAATAAAGATGAGCAAGTGGACACCTTGAGAGATGTCTTGCCCAAGGTCACACAGCTGGACTTGACCCCAGGCAGGCTGACTCTAACCTCACACCCTTAACCCTGAGCCAGTGCTCTCAAACTCTGATGCAGAATCACCAGGAGGGCTGGTTAAAACAGACGGCTGAGTCCAGCCCCACAGTTTCTAATTTATCAGGTCTGGGTGAGGCCTGAGAATATGCATTTTAACTAATTTCCAGGTGGTGCTGATGCTGCTGGTCACACTTTGTGAGCCACACTTTGAATTCTAAACTATTCTCCAGAGAGGAGGATGCAGAGCCCCAGAGAGTCCATGTAACCTGTCCAGGGTCCCTCAGCTACTTAGCAGAAAAACCAAGATTAGAACCTGGGCCTGTGGCTTCCACACCTGAGACTCCCTAAGCCACTATCCTTGGAGGAGGACACATCCTACCTGGAAAGTGTGTGTATCTGCATACGGGCTTGCACACATGCAGTTCTGTTACCTGATGCGAGTCCAGATCCTGGGGATGGGCGTTGGGGGAAGACGGTTCCTTGCTTGGCTCTTCTGAGCCCACCCGGGCTCTTCTCCACCTCCGGGCCCGCCGATCTGTGGTATGTGGGGCCTCCTCAGGCTCGCTGCTGTCTGAGGTCTCCCCACTGGCTGCCTGGGGGTTGAAGTTCACGTCCAGCTCTCCCTGAAGGCGCATCTTCTCTGCTGTGGGGTTCCTAGGGGGCTTCCTCTGCAGCCAGGACAATCTGGCCTGGTGCCCAGCTTCCCGGGAAGAGCCCGCTGAGGAGGTCTCGGAGTCTGAGCACATACCCTCAGGGTTGGGGGAGAGCACGGAGGAGAGGGAGGCAGCTGAAGGGCCTTGGTCAGGGCCTCCGGCCTGTGTGAGCTGAGGTTGGGGGTTTCGGAGCAGGCCCTGGGGTCCTGGGCACAGCTTACGCAAGGCCTCGCTCCAATCAAAGTCCTCCTCACTGTCAGAGCCCATCTCTTCGTAGGCAGACACCACGCTAGATGTGGCCTCCAGGGCCTCGAATGTTCCACTCTTAGGTTTAGATAACAGGCGGGTGGGAGGTGGAGTGCCATCCTTCAGGGTCATCCAGTTCCCGTCAGGGCTCTGCAAAACTGGGGCCAGGTCTGTGGTGGGAGAAACCAGAAAGGGTTTGTTATCACCTTAGGGCAAGGTGGGCTTCCACCTGCCTCCTTCCCTATGACTGGCTTGTGGGGTGTTAGGGAGCAGCTGCCTGTAGGAAGACCAGAAAGACACACCTAATCGGAGGTTAGAGTTTAAAGGGCCCCAAGAAGTTTCTTAAGGCCTCACAGGTCCCCCAGAGCTTCACAGATGGAGAGGAACTTGGATACCCAGCTATTATTTCATGTCCACCTGGGCAGATGGCCACCTCAGTCTCCTCAAAACCATCTCACTCTAAGCTGGCTTGGATGGAGAAGACAGGTCTGCAGTTGGCAGCTCTAGGTTCTAGTTCTTTAATCGTGGGCGATGGTTTTGTCTCTTGGATTCTCAGTTACCCTTCTTTGGACAGGAGATAACTTTACTACCGGCCTAGCCTACCTCAAAGGGCTATGGTTTGTAGGCAAGGATGTTAAAAAATCCTGCCCTTGGCCGTTTTACAGATCTCACAACAGCCTTGTGAAATGGGTATGTAAGTTTATTTTTAGCTCAAGGCATATACCTCCATTTGGAAAGGATGTGAGGCAGAAAGAGGCTGGTACTTCCAATCTCACTTTACAGATGAGGGAACAAAGATAACAAAGTTAAATAACTTGTCAAAGGTCACAGCCTGTAACTGGTAAAGCTGGGATGGGGCACATTCTCTCTCTGACTGCAAGACAGCTCTTGGTCATAGGCTGTCCCATGAAAGTCCCCGGCCAACTATGCAGCATGGTGCCAGGGCAGCCCAGAGCGAATCTCAGTCTGCAGTCATGGTTCTGGACTGGCCTGAACTGGACACAGGTCTGCCCAGAGCATCTGTGCTGACTGGTGGCTAGGCCCCGAGGGCTGACCTACATGCAGGTGCTGACTGGTGGCTAGGTCCCGAGGGCTGACCTACATGCAGGTGCTGACTGGTGGCTAGGCCCCGAGGGCTGACCCACATGCAGGTGCTGACTGGTGGCTAGGCCCCGAGGGCTGACCTACATGCAGGTGTGACAGTTGCTTTACCTTGTTTTTGCTTAAGGCAAACAAGAAAATGTTTTGTGCCCATGTGCCTGGCAGGGGAGTAAGACACGTGGTGTCTCCTTTAGCAATGGGTACTTGGCTCAGCCCTGTGGCCTCAAGCATAGCAGTTGCCAGCAGAAGCTGTTGTTTTGTTTAATTTTTAAATTTCCTAACCAGAAATACTGCAGGGCTGCTTTGGGTTGAGTACTGGGGGCCCAGGGCTTGGAAGGGACCATTTCCTCTCCTACGTGTGGACAACTCTAGGTGAGCAACTTGAGAGCAGGGACTGGGTCTAAACTGATCTTTATTTCCCCAGCTGTCATACAGTGAGTGCACAATCAAGTTCTGTAAAGTGAAAAGGTGTTTTGGGAAAGCCCATTAACTGTCCCAGATGCTGTCAAGACCGGAAGTGGAGTTGCTGTAGTTTACCTGACCCACCATGTCCCTAAGGCTGACCACACCGTGGACTCAACCTTTCCCCTGAGGCACAAACAGAGCTGTTCCAAAGAGCCCAGCGGACATCAACCTTCTAAGACGATCTCCATCTCTGGTCTCCTCTGCTGTATGTTTTTGCTCTGCTGAGGCTGAGGAACACTCCCAGGAGTAATGTGTTTCCTGTGAAACATACCAGAGACACACAGGGCGACCCCACGTGTTGCAGAGTAGACCTGTGTCATGAGTCGGAATGGACTTGTAGCCAGCTAGTTTGGTCTTTTTTGGAAATGTACCAGGCATCCCTCAAGACCTCTGGTTGGCACAGGCATGTTAGCAGGTCCAGGACTGAGCGTTCCTCAGAAAACCCGCGGTTTTCTACATGTGTGCTTTTTGTTTGTTTCAATCTGCATCCTCAGGGATGCGTCCAGTCTTTCTTGTGATGCTGTTGGGCAGTTTTATGTTTACAGGCAATTGATAAATTACACAGGCATGCTTAGTTTTCCATAAAATTGTTCACAAAACCGTGTTTTGAAGACCAAAATCCTTTGCAAATTCATGGAATGCTTATAATCCAGTGGGGAAATATTTCATGAAATGGAGTATCTTTTAGAAGTTTGTGTGATACCCTCCAAATGTAACAGTTTGTAAGTCTAAACTTTGATTTTTTTTTTTTACGGTGGGAGAACATTTATTTTCATGCAGAATTGGAGTCGTGATGTCATGATGTTCGGATTTGCGGACCAGGTCTGTTCATGTTAGCTATGGCATCTTGGACAAGTCACCGGACCTCTCTGCCTGCTCTTACCTGCCAAACAAGATAACGGCAGTGCTTAGCAACCCTGCTGGAGAATAAATGAGACGGTGAAGCATAGATGAAGTGACTTGAAAAAGCTGGTTATTATTGTTTATTGAAGACCTGTTATGCGATACTCTCATACGTCCTGTGGAATCTAAGAGGCCCTTTCGTGTGGGACTTTGCAATCCAGGGAGACAGAAAAAGAGAGATGGAGGGATAGAGAGATAAAATGGATGGATGGATATAAATACGCTGGGCAGCGGGGGAAAGAAAGCCACGCCTAGAAAGGAAGAACGCACTTTAAAAACCAAAACCATAAAAATAAATAAATAAATAAAAATTTCATCTGCTCACAGCGCCTCTGCAATGTCATGGACGGTGGTTTCCACTGATAGACAATAAAATGTCAACACGGAAATGATCTTTTCTGGAAAATCTTCAGAAGGACTTCTTAAAAAAAACTTGATGTTTTTTGATTATACTGTGATAATAACGGATTCTGTTTACGTAGCTGTTGGTTAAGTCTTTTCCCTTACAGAATAGAGATGATGCACAGTCTTTACAAGCATATTTCTAAGTGTGGATGCTTTACTGCTAATCTGTGGTTGTTGTTGTCTAGATCTGACACGTAACAGGGACTGAGAACGCTGTTAATGACGTCTTCATGTGAGGACAAACGCACCCAGCTTCCATTAGACAGTATGTGCATCCGGGCGGGGAGAGAACCAGGCCTGGACTGGGGGTCCGGGTGGGGGTCTGGGTTGGGGTGGGCAGCTGTACTTCTCAGTCATGGGTTCCTGGACTACAAGGACTCAAGCTCTCAGTCCACCTTAAACTGGTAGCTGGCGTGCGGCTGTGGAGCTGAGGGATTGTAATACCCTGCCCAGAACCCCACTGCCCGAGCGTTCTCAGCAGAGCACAGGGAACACCGAGGACATGTCAAGAGCTTTAATTTCTCCTCTGCAACGAGGCAAACTTCCCAGGCACAAAACACGACCACATTATAACACCGTGTGCTGTGCTAGAGGCCATGTGACTCAGTGGCTCAGCTGCCCCAAGTGGGCACATACCAATTCTGACATATGGGAGGAAGAGCTGACCAGCCAAGCAATAGCCAAGAAACCTCTGGACAGCACTGTGAACCCACAGACCTACTAGGCGCTGCATAAAACAGTTACTTGTTTCGTCCAGCCTGTCCATGCTCTTCCAGCTGGACAAGGCGGGCTCCTCCCTCGGGTGCTGGCTCTGTTTCCACAGCTGCCGCCAGGCCCCCTCCTGGAAAGGGGTCTTCAGGGCATCTTCTCCGGTGAGCAGGCAGGCAGACTGGGACCGCTGTGGAAATGAAAGGGGGAAAGGAGTTAACTCAAAAGGCACAATCACTGGGAAGAATGCCTTCAGCTTTTGGGGTGGACGCTGTGGGGTGTAGAGAAAACACGTTTAATGGGCTCACGCTTCTCATGTGGACACTTAAAAGCTGCAAATCAGTACATAACAAATTGTAAGGACACAGATGGCCCCCTGCTAATTCCACAGCAAGCTGGCCAGGCCTGCTAGAAACAGTGCAGTGGAGTCTGACAGTAGCCAGCTCTCATGGGGCTCCTACTCACCCAGCCACTCACCCAGACAGTTTTATTTTTTTTGGCTCTTTAAAAAATTTTTTTTTATTATGCTTTAGGTGAAAGTTTCAGCTCAAGTTAGTTTCTCGTACCAAAATTTATATGCACCATGTTATGTGACCCTAAAAGGCTATCAATATAACGTGACAACACTCCCCCTTTCCACCCTGCATTTCCTGTGTCCATTCAACCAGCTCCTGACCCTTTGTGCCTTCTCATCTCGGCTCCAGACAGAAGCTGCCCATTTAGTCTTGTGTATCTACTTGAACTAAGAAGCACACTCTTCACGAGTATTATTTTATGTTTTATAGTCCAGTCTAATCTTTGCCTGAAGAGTTGGCTTCGGGAATGGTTTTAGTTCTGGGTTACAGAAGGTCCAGGGGCCACGTCTTCTGGGGTTCCTCTAGTATCATTCAGACCATTAAGTCTGATCTTTTTACGTGCATTTGAGTTCTGCATCCCACTTTTCTCCTGCTCTGTCAGGGACTGTGTTGTGTTCCCTGTCAGGGTGGTCGTTGGTGGTAGCTGGGCACCGTCTAGTTCTTCTGGCCTCAGGCTGATGGGTCTCTGGTTTATGTGTCTTTTTTGTCTCTTGGGCTAATATCTTCCTTGTGTCTTTGCTGTTCTTCCTTCTCCTTTGCTCCAGAGGTGGGTTGGGACCAATTGATGCATCTTAGATGGACACTTGGTAGCTTTTAAGACCCCAGATGCCACTCACCAAAGTGGGATACAGAACATTTTCTTAGTAAACTTTGTTATGCCAATTGACCTAGATGTTCCCTGACCAGCCAGTATTTTTTACGGGCCAACTGTGTGTGATAAACTGTTCTAGGGGATGCAAAAATACAAGCCTTCCCCTTAGAGACCTGCAGCTGGGAGAGTTTTAGCAGTGTAAATAGGAAGCTATGACACAACTTGAGTGCTATAAGAGATAGGTGAGTCAAATATGCCCCATCTGCAAACCTAGAACTATTACAACGTATTCCAGTTTAGCCCCTGCATTAAAGGAAGGGGGGGGAGGAGCTCAAACCCAAGGAGTAGTAGTAGAAATGGGGATTCAGATGACTGACAGAAAACATATCTGAGTTGTATCTTATTATGAAGCACAAATGTGACATACAGAGAATTTTATCCAACGGGGAGAGTCTAATTTTTCCCTTTGTCACTTAATAAAATTATCTTTTTCTTTTTTTTTTTTTTTGCTGAATTACCTATTTTTTCTTTTTTATTGTAAAAATATATACAACATTCGTCTATTCAACAATGAAATTATCTTGTACTGGTTATTTATTTTGCTCTTTTTATATCGATAAACTGAAGAGCGGAAAAGTATATTCATAAAGCCACTGAAGGCATCTGTGACTCTAAAATACTAAGCAAAATGCTGCTGTATTTAACTCAGGTTCCCCAGGCAATCCACCTCCACCTGCTGGCCAAGCTCTAAGCTAACAGCCCCATGCCTTCTGTCCCACTGAGAAATGCACTCATCTCTGCAACTTTCTTCCTGGCCCACCACAGGTACTTAGGATCAGAGATAACAGGAGAGCTCTCGCCAGCCTCTGTGGGCAGGACAGGAGTGGTTTGGAGCTGGATTCAGGAGTCCAGCTGTACTTGGGCTTCAATACCACCTCTTCTACCAAACCTTGGGCTAATATGGCCCAACGGTCAATCCTTCCAATGTACTGGTCACAGGCGAACACGGCCCAAGGGTCAAACCTTCCAATGTACTGGTCACAGGCTAACGTGGACCAGTGGTCAACCCTTCCAATGTACTTGTCACAGGCGAACATGGCCCAATGGTCAACCCTTCCAACGTACTGGTCACAGGCTAACGTGGACCAGTGGTCAACCCTTCCAATGTACTGGTCACAGGCTAATGCAGACCAGTGGTCAATCCTTGAATGTACTGGTCACAGGCTAACGTAGGCCAGTGGTCAGTACTTCCAATGTACTTGTCACAGGCGAACATGGCCCAATGGTCAATCCTTCTAATGTACTGGTCACAGGCTAACATGGCCCAATGGTCAACCCTTCCAACGTACTGGTCACAGGCTAATGCAGACCAGTGGTTAATCCTTCCAACGTACTGGTCACAGGCTAACGTGGGCCAGTGGTCAATACTTCCAATATACTGGTCACAGGCTAACACGGCCCAATGGTCAATCCTTCCAATGTACTGGTCACAGGCTAACGCGGAACAATGGTCAACCCTTCCAACGTACTGGTCACAGGCTAACGCAAACCAGTGGTCAATCCTTCCAATGTACTGGTCACAGGCTAACGTGGCCCAATGGTCAAACCTTCCAATGTACTGGTCACAGGCTAACGTGGACCAGTGGTCAACCCTTCCAATGTACTTGTCACAGGCGAACATGGCCCAATGGTCAATCCTTCTAATGTACTGGTCACAGGCTAACATGGCCCAATGGTCAAACCTTCCAATGTACTGGTCACAGGCTAACGTGGCCCAATGGTCAATTCTTCCAATGTACTGGTCACAGGCTAACGTGGACCAGTGGTCAACCCTTCTAATGTACTTGTCACAGGCTAACATGGCCCAGTGGTCAACCCTTCCAACGTACTGGTCACAGGCTAATGCAGACCAGTGGTTAATCCTTCCAACGTACTGGTCACAGGCTAACATGCGCCAGTGGTCAATCCTTCCAATGTACTGGTCACAGGCTAACGCGGAACAATGGTTAACCCTTCCAACGTCCTGGTCACAGGTTAACGCAGACCAGTGGTCAATCCTTCCATTGTACTGGTCACAGGCTAATGTGGCCCAATGGTCAAGCCTTCCAATGTACTGGTCACAGGCTAACGTGGCCCAATGGTCAATCCTTCCAATGTACCGGTCACAGGCTAACATGCGCCAGTGGTCAATCCTTCCAATGTACTGGTCACAGGCTAACGCAGAACAATGGTTAACCCTTCCAACGTCCTGGTCACAGGCTAACGCAGACCAGTGGTCAATCCTTCCATTGTACTGGTCACAGGCTAATGTGGCCCAATGGTCAAGCCTTCCAATGTACTGGTCACAGGCTAACGTGGCCCAATGGTCAATCCTTCCAATGTACTGGTCACAGGCTAACGTGGGCCAGTGGTCAATCCTTCCAATGTACTGGTCACAGGCTAACACAGCCCAATGGTCAATCCTTCCAATGTACTGGTCACATGCTGATGTGGCCCAATGGTCAATCCTTCCAATGTACTGGTCACAGGCTAACATGGACCAGCGGTCAACCCTTCCAATGTACTGGTCACAGTCTAACGTGGACCAGTGGTCAACCCTTCCAATGTACTGGTCACAGGCTAACGCAGAACAATGGTCAACCCTTCCAATGTACTGGTCACAGGCTAACGCGGACCAGTGGTCAACCCATCCAATGTACTGGCCATAGGCTAACGCGGAACAATGGTCAACCTGTCCAATGTACTGGTCACAGGCTAACGTGGACCAGTGGTCAATCTTTTCAATGTACTGGTCACAGGCTAACGTGGACCAGTGGTCAACCCTCCCAATGTACTGGTCACAGTCTAACGTGGACCAGTGGTCAACCCTTCCAATGTACTGGTCACAGGCTAACGCGGAACAATGGTCAACCTTTCCAATGTACTGGCCGCAGGCTAACGTGGACCAGTGGTCAATCTTTTCCATGTACTGGTCACAGGCTAATGCAGCCCAACCATGAGCAAGCTCTCCCCATCTTAACCTCCTGCCATCAAGTCGACTCTGACTTATAGCGACCCTATAAGACAGAGTAGAACTGTACCATAGGGTTTCTAAGACTGTAAACCTTTACAGAAGGAGACTGCCATATCTTTCTCCTGTGGGGTGGCTGAAAAGCTCACTGATTGCCCCTACCCAGGCTGGGCTTGGGGTTCTAGGCTTCCCCCATGCTCATTTGTGCTTCCCTGAACTCTATAGCAAACACTTTTCTTCTTGCCCAATGCCCCCACTAGACTCTGAGCAACTGAGGGCAGGGATGATATCCTGTCAATGGTGACACACTAGCCCCCGGCACAGTAACTGGTACAGTGTTGAAAACCAACCGAAGTTTGCTGTGGCAGTGAATGGGATTCGGGGTTGGTTACAGGACGGACTTTCAGAAGTGCTTCAATTTTTTTTTTTTTTAAAAGCCTCTTGGATAAAACTGGGGGGCAAGAGAAAGAAACAAAAATCAGCCCGCCCCGCTTACATCATGGAGGGTAAGGTCACACTTGGAGGAGAGGAAGCTAACACACATGGCAAGTGCTTCCAGCCGAGTGTGGCTTCCTTCACTCAGTGGGCACAGCAAGCACGGATCTGGCCCCTGGTCCTGAGACGCTCTCATGATGCAGCTTGACAAAAACCAAGGTCAACTAAACCCTTAATGGATAATGAATGGTTATCAGAGAGGTCAGAGGTCACAGCTGATGGCC
Source organism: Loxodonta africana (assembly GCF_030014295.1). NCBI lineage: Eukaryota > Metazoa > Chordata > Mammalia > Proboscidea > Elephantidae > Loxodonta > Loxodonta africana. Next base: position 38,786,216 of record NC_087368.1, on the reverse strand, counting down.
TATTGGCAAGTGAAATGATCAAAAATGAAGGAAAAAAATCATTCTATGAAAATCTCCCATGTATTAAGCAGGACATACCGTTGGTACTCCTCCCACCCTGGTCTGGGTGAGGTTCCCCTCTGTGTGATCACAGGGGTCTTTCCGTGCTCTGGTATGGTTATACACTGACTGGTCAACTCTACCATGGACTGTGATCTTCCTGAAGGCAGGGATGACTTTTTAGGTCCCAAGTTTGTGGTTGAATTTGCCGGACTTAAAACACAGTTTTGGCCTATAGTGAGCCGACAGCCCAGTTGCTCTGCTAGATGTAGTATTATTGCAGCCTCATATAAGCCATTTTCTATCCCCTGGTTTTCCTTTTCATATTTACATGCTTCTCACTATAAATAAGTAAATTCCTGTTTTAAAAAGGGAATAAACAATATTTAATATTTAATTTTCCACTGGCTCAAACAATATTTTATGTGTGTATATGTGTGTCTGTAGAAGATGTCTGGGGGCCATTTCTATGGGAGAAAAATGTTTCTCTCACCACCTACAAAATCTAAGACCAACACATGAAAACCCCTCTCCTGTCCCAACAGGGAAGACAAGGTCTGTGTTTTTCATGAGAGTTGGGGGTGTCAGTAAACTACTGCTTCGTACTAAAAACTACAACCTGAAAGTCATAAAAGGTCCAACAAAACTGTCTCCAAAAGGTTTCAGGACATTGCCTGCCCGTTTCCAGACATGGCAGAAAAGCCACAGTTCTGGGACCCAGACTTGGTTTTGCCACAAATTCATTGCGATGATCATGGAGCCCAGCAGATGGTGCCACAACAATGCTTTTACTCACCCAAAACCAAAAAACCAAACCCACTGCGCCGATTCCGACTCATAGCAACCCTATAGGACAGAGTAGAACTGCCCCATAGGGTTTCCAAGGAGCGCCCGGCGGATTCGAACTGCCGACCTTTTGGTTAGCAGCTATAGCACTTAACCACTACACCGCCAGGGTTTACTCACCAGCTAGTCCAATCTTATTTGGCTCCTGGAAAGTGACAGGATTACTTGAGCACATTGTTTGCTCATTACTTTGGATGGACCCTGTATGCCCACCCTTTCTTCCCAATCTACAGTCTTTGCTTTCCTTCTCTCCCTCTTAGCCACCCGAGGGACCTAGGAAGCAGCAGGGCCAGTGACGTCTGGAAGGGCTGGCCTGAGTTAACGGTGGCTGCACCTCTATGCACATGGTCTGGGAATGGCTGATGGAGTCCACGGGTCAAGATGTTAGCATGCCAGCAAAGCCTTGTAAAGGTCGACTTGGGAATCTGAGCTTCCAAACTGGTGTGGCATCTTACCTCTTCAGGTACTAACTAATGGAAGATGCGTTAGGTGTCGGGTCGATGCCAGCTCCTCCTCTTGCTGCCTGTGGGACCTAAGCCTCAGTTTCCTCATGTAAAGGGGTAGTATCACGGCACACAGAAAGCACTCAATGAATATTAACCACTGTAATACAATGGCATTTATTCAGCCCAGATCCCTGGGTGGCACTGATGGTTTGCAGTTGACTATTAACCCTGGTAGCACAGTGGTTAAGAGCTCGGCTGCTAACCAAAAGGTTGGCTGTTCGAACCCACCAGCTGCTCCTGGAACCCCTACAGGGCAGATCTACTCTATCCCATAGGGTTGCTATGAATCAGAATCGACTCGACCGCGACGGGTTTGGTTTTGGTTTTATTAACCTAAAGGTTGGCTGTTTGAATCTACCCATGCCACAAAAGAAAGGCTGGGTGATCTGCTTCGGTAAAGATCACAGCCAAGAAAACCCTATGGTAGTTCCAGTCCATAACACATGGCCAGGAGATGGAATTGAGTGGATGGTAACTTCTTTTTGTTGTTTGTTATCACTGCTTCAGTGCAATGTATCCACTCTCATAATCTGAGTGGGTACAGACGACTAAAAGGAGGCCCAGAAGGGTTAATAACTTGCCCAAAGCACAGTGGTCAGGTAGAGGCGGGGTGTGAGCTTGGGTCTGAGTGGCCGTAGTCAATGCCCTCTTGGTGCTGAAGCTGACAGCCACTGCTGACAGCCAGGGAACAATGCGCTCCTGGCTAGCGGTACTCCAACCAGCAGGGACTGTCCTGCGAACCAGCTGGCTCTGAAGCTTTGGGCGTAACGTTACCTTTGTCATACCTTCCTTTGCAGTCCTGCACCCTCCACGTTGGCAGCAGCCACGTGTTCTACCCATACCTCTTGGAACGGCTCGCTGAGGCACTGACCATGGCTTTGAGATAGGGTCTTTGCTCTCAAAGAGCCCACAATATGAAACAGGGAGATAAGAACGTTTTTAAGTATCAAGGTTTTTTGGGCAAAGGGTTCAATATTAGAGGGCTGTGTGAACAGACAAGGAGCCTTGGTGGCACAATGATCAAGTGCTCGGCTTCTAACCAAAAAGTTGGTGGTTTGAACCCATCAGCTGCTCTGTGGGAGAAAGATGTGGCGGTCTGCTTCTGTAAAGATTTATAGCCGTATAAACCCTATGGGGCGGTTCTACTTTGTCCTATAGGGTCACTATTACTTGGAATCAACTTGCTGGCAACAGGTTTGGTTTTGATTTATGAATAGACAACTAAGACATGGCTATGCTTTGTATTTTTAGGATCACACCCAAACCCCCTACTGCTGTCCAGTCCATTCCGACTCATAGTGACCCTACAGGACAGAGGAGAGCTTCCCCATATGGTTTCCAAGGTTGTAAATCTTTTTACAGAAGCAGACGGTCACATCTGTCTCCCACGGACCTGCTGGTAGGTTCGAACTGCTGACCTTTCAGTTGGCAGCCAAGGACTTTAACCCCTGCGCCACCAGGGTTCCTTAAGGATCAGATAAAGCCGTTAAATTCAACCCAACAATTACAACAATAAAAAAAAAAACTTTATTTCTGTGTATAGGCATTTCAGAGAGAGAGAGAGAGAGAAACAAAAGAGAGAGATGAGAAAGAGGTGGGAGAGATGGGAGAGAGAGAGGAGAGACAGAGAGACGAGAGAGGAGAGTGGGAGAGAAGAGAGAGAGAGGGGAGAGACACAGAGACGGAGAGAGATAGAAGGAGAGAGAGAGAGGAGAGATAGACGAGAGGGGAAATGTGAGGGAGGAAACAACAAAGAGAAGGCAGGCAGAGGGAAACGGAGAAAGGCCAAGGGCAGGAGGGACTCAGTGGTCAGCAGGGCGTCAGCGTCTGAGCTCTGCTGTCACTGTCCTTATCCGCAGCAGCATCACCACATTACTACAGAGATGGCTTTTTATGTGCATGTGCCAAGAGAGGCAGGTTTTAAATGAATAACCACCCCTGTGCTGAGGGCTTTGAAAGCTGGCTGCACTGACCTCCTCCACCTTACTGGCAGAAAGCCACACAGTAAGGGAGGAAATTAAAAAGGGAACAACTGGACTTTCTTTTAAGAGACTGGACGGGAAACTGTCTGCATGGGGATGGATATTTGGGTTTGGGTTTTGTGATCAAGCCCAAGTAGTGGGGCCTGCAGGGTTCTGAGACCCTGTATAAGGTGCCGAAGGTGTCCAGGCCATTGGAGAATTAAAGAGAAAAAAGGGGGATGCATTGCCAGGAGACCACAGGGTTGGGGCCCCCCATGGTTTGTAGGTCAGCGAGACCCTGGTGGCATAGTGGTTAAGAGTTTGGCTGCTAACCAAAAAGTCGGCAGTTTGAATCCACCACGTGCTACTTGGAAACTCTATGGGGGAGTTCTACTCTGCCCTATAGGGCTGCTGTAAGTTGGAATAGACTTGATGGCAATTTTTTTTTTTTTTACTACAATAAAAAATTATACTAAAAAAACGCAGCCTATGGGCATTTTTGTTTTTCCTAAATTTGTCTCTGTGTAAATACCCAGCTCCACAGCCTTCAGTAGTCCGTATGTCCTGTGTTTATTCTCTCACTGCTCCCTGCCCCGCTCACACACACACCCTTCTCTCAGTCTCTCCTGCCCTTTAGAAAACTTTATGCTGCCCAGTGGCAGGTGAGTCCACCACAGATGGGTGACCACGGTGTCCCCATCTCTATACGGAGACCAGCTCTGACCTGCGCACATGCAGGACATCTGAGCGGGGTGGGCCAGTGTTGCTCGGGACTCACCCAGAGGGTGGTGGACGCTCGCTGGCCTCCTGGGAAAGCTGTGGTCCCCTCATCAGCTGCCTTCATACTGCAGCTCCGGGGCCGTGGCCACGCCGGCTCTTCTTCCGCTTGCTGCTCACTTTTGCTCTTCTGTTTCCTTATGATCTGTCGAGGGGGCAGGTGACAAAGGTATGTTATTAAAGAGGCCCCTGGGGCTAGATGGAGTAGCTGGGACCATCACTGGGACTCTTCCACTTAGAGTTTAGTTTTAATGGGCTACCAGCCCGTTTCAGATCTGCCTGATAAAACAATACGACCAGGGCCTCAAACATTGCTACAGCGCTTCCGTTGTGTTGGTGCTGTTCAGGTGACTCTGACTCATGGCGACCCCACGTGTGCAGAGTAGAACTGCTCCTTAGGATTCTGAAGGCTGTGACCTTTTGGAAGCAGATTACCAGGCCTGTCTTCCGCGGTGTCTCTGGGTGGGTTTAAGCTGCCAACCTTTAGGCTAGTAGTCTAGCACTTAACTGTTTGCACCATACAGAGACTCCCCCGTGGCACTTCACATTTTGTAAATGATCCTCACTTTTATGATGTTAACGTCTTCTACTTATTAAATGCCTACTGCATGTCAGATTCTGTTTTAGGTGTCCTCAAGACGATTCTAACAGTTACACGCTAGAGTTCTCCCCACTTGACAGGTGAGGGTACAGGCACAGAGAGGTTAAGATACCACGAAGGTCACACGGCTCATAAACAATAGGCCTGGATCTCAAACCCGGAGTCTCTGGCTCCAAATCCTGACGTTAGGAAGAATCTGGAAGCCCAAGAGTCACCAGGGATATTAAGGTCATTTGCATCACTTGTCGGCCATGGCTGTTTGGACTTAGTGAGTCTGTTTTCCTAGGTCTCTGGCCTCCCAAGTTCCTACAGGCAGAAAGCAGCTGAGAAAACGCTGAACCACCAGGAAGCGCACGCTCTTCAGTGTTGTTTTAGACCAGACTGGAAGATGAAAAGGAAGGCCAGGAGCTGAGGAGAGCACTGACCTGCCGCCTAGCAACAGGGCTGGGGTCTAATCAAGCATGTCCCCACCTCCAAAGCAAGGACCTGGCACATTTGCCCAGTGGGATTTTAGGACTACCATGGACCAGTGACCACCTCTGCCTCCTATTCCCCTTTGCCAGTAGGTGGGTTTCATGCTCTCTCCCTGTCCCTATTCCAACCTTGTATGTTGGGTATGTGGGGCAGACAATGTGTTTGTCTGGTTGACAGGTCTCCAGCAGGAAGGGAGCTGGATCTGGAGAGAACACACTTGGGACTATGACTGGATGAGACACCTGGGGGTCTTTAGATAGGGTGGACGTGTTTGGCACATGAAAGGGGTGTGAATTACTCTGGCTAATAGGGATGACTGTTGTAGACAGGATAATGGGCCCCACTTTGTCAACACAACCTGTACCTAGCCCTTTGCCATGTGACTGGGCCATCCCACCCAGCACAGGGGGAGTAGTCTCTCCCGCCCCTGGGCTTTGAGCTCAACCATGTGGTTTGCTTTGGCCAATGAAATGTGAGGAGGGAGTAGGTAACTGTGTCGGGGCCAAGCCAAGGTGAGGGAGTAGGTAACTGTGTCGGGGCCGAGCCGAGGCCTTAGGGGAGCTTCTTCCTGCTCCCTTGTGCTTCTTCCATGACAAAATATCTGATGCACCCCCGTTTAGGCCCTAAACGAACACGCTGCAGCACACCTGATCCCAACCACAGCTCAAAGCAGATCCTCCTGCCAGGTCCCAGCCTAGATCAGCTGCACAGATGCATGAGTGAGAAAAAAATGATCCTTGTTTAAAGCCATGGAGTTTTGGAGTGGCTGTTTACTCACAGCAATGAACTGATACACTATTTAAAGGCACAGCTTGGGGCATGGAGGTAGTGGGGTGACTGTCAAGCCTCTTCAGTAAGAGACTGTTTAGGAAGTGTGGGAAGGGAATACCATCCAACAGATGCATGCATGTGTGTGCGTGCATGCGTATACACACACACACACACACACACACACACACAGCCCAAGAGACCTAGGGAACAGGAAGCCAATAAGTAACCAGGTTTGTGCTGAGCTCCTGATTCCTTGCCCACTAGCTCAATCCCTAAAGGCAATTAGTTCATACTGCTTAGAAACAGCCCGCAGAGCACAAAAGACAAAAAGGAGAAGGCACAGAAGAAATGGTGCCTGAGACCTTTCCCGTATCTGCTCGTTAGCTCATCTGGGCCAGGGTGATAAACTACAGCCCCCGGACCACCAGGGCCTCCTACCTTTTGCAGAATAGTTGTGGCCAGCTCCTCTGTCAGCTCTTCTTTGTGGTCCCGCAGGTAACTGGCCTCGTTCTGCTTATCCTGCAGAGGGAACAGAATGGCCGTGTGCTGTGGGTGGGTAGGGGAGACTCAGCAGTCACTCTTAGGGCCAGTCATGTTCTCCTGACCATAAATGCAGCGACAGGTGGGCATTGCTCTATTCAAGCACGGCTGTTGTGACACTGACTTCCTACAACCTGAACTTTCTCCTGGAAGCACGATCCTGAACCACGCCCCCCACCCCCACAGAGAAGTGGAGGGCCATACCAGGCTGTCCCCGTAGGCTTCTGCTTTGCAGATTGCTTCTTCAATGGCCTCTTCAGCTACTCGTAAGGCAACAGCCAAGGTGTCCATCATGCTATGTCCTAGACAGGAAATAGAACACAGGCCACTTCTGGAAAGGAGGTGACAAGTAAAATGACTGCTCCACATCAAGCTCCTCTGCTTATACCCCTCAGTGGCTCCAGGATAAATTCCAAGCCTGGCACACAAGCCCTTCTCACCTGCCTGCTGCCTCCCCCTCGCCATTCATACCCCATGCCCAGCCCAGCCACAAGGACTTATTTGCAATTCTTTCAAAGCTACCATGTCTACCCATGACTCCGTTATCAAGCTGGTTCCTGGGACCCCAAGCCTTGGCCCAAGGGTTCCTCCTCTGAAAAACCTCAGCTCCACCCCCCCCACCTTGCTCCTACTCCCTCCCACCCCTGGCTTGATGCCCACCCAAGGTGCTCCCACAGCTAATTGGCTTGTTCACACAGGAGCCAGAGGGGTGCCATCTGCATCCCTTGCCCCAACAGTCACTCTCAGAGAGCAAGGCTTGATCATATTCATTATCGTATCCTAACCCCAAGCACAGCTCCAGGCACCCAGATGTCTGAACAAAAAAAAACTTAATATAAGGAGTTATCACGTTCTTCATCTACTTTCTCGGGTTGTGTTTTATCTATGTGCTTATAACATATAATCGTGATCAAACGTCCTAAAGGTCCCTGGCTGTGCACATGGTTTAATATAAATACAAAATCCATCCGAAGAATTTTTTTAGACTCTAAATCAGTAGTATTGGTAATAACAACACCGGCCAACCTCACTGAGCTCAACTGTGTGCCGGGCCCCAGGCTGAGAGTTTCACATCACTATCACATTTAGTCCTTCCGACAGTCCAGTGAGTAGGTACCATGGATATCCTTTTACAGATGAGAGAATTGCCCAAGGTTACACGGCGAGACTGTCAGAGAGCTGAGACTTGAACTGAGGACTTTTTGTCCCCAAAGACCGTGATTTTAACCATAAAAGTGAGATAAATACAAGCTAACTTGATTTTTTAAAAAAGCACCATCATATTTTTGGTGAAGGCATTTTTTAATATGGCAAAAAACAGGAGGAGGGATCCCCAATCAGAGGACTTCCACAGGTAACAAATTCTCTTTGGAGCTAAGTTCTAAGAAGAATTCTACTTCCTTTTAGGCACCAGATATTTGCTTCTTATTCGTAAATGAGAACTTCTATCATCTTCTCTTAGTTTGCCCCAGAAGCCAACTTATGTCAGGAACAGGGATGTAGGTCTACGGGGCTACGTGCCTGGGTCTCCATTTCCCCAGTATCCATCTCCTGTTTCCATTTATAATCTCCTAGTCATACACTGTTTAACACATGTAATCTCCTGTAACCTGCCTCAAATTCTTTGTGGAGTGAGACAGGGTTTAAGAATATTAATTCATTAATCGATCATTTAATGAAAAATATAAATTCAAGCTTCTTAGACACCTAAAGATGCAAATGTGGACAGGAGGTGGCATTTGGAAAACACAAAAACATCAACACAGTTAAGGTCACAGCGCTATGCCAGCATAAGTATGTCACAGGCTGGCTATGACAGTCGTGGTAAAGCTGTGCAGAGGCACCCCGGCCCAGGGCTCTGCGTACTGTGGGGGAGCTGACCGAACACACAGTTTTCCCACTGTAAAAGATAATAGGTTTTTCGACAACTTGAGACTATAAAAGTTATGCTGTTATCACGTCTTAGGCTGGATTCCCTGGAGAAGTGAAACCAGTGAAGTGTATATATGTAGATGTACATGTATATATATGTATATACACATAGATACACAGAGAGAAGGAGAGAGAGAGAAAGAGAGAAATTTATCTCCAAGGAAATGGTTCACGCATTTGTAGAGGCTGATTAAGACCCCTGACTGTCGGTCAGGCATCAGGCTGGAGGCTTCTCCTGACCCACATAGCAGCAGGGGCTGATGAATCCAAGGTCGACAGGTAAGATGGCAGGCTGTTGGCTCATGGACCGCCTCTGAGAATGGCAGGTAAGACGGCAGGCTACCGGCTCACAGGCTGCGGACGCCAATGATTCCCAAGATCAGCAAGCAATGTGGCAGGCCACTGGCTCAAGTCCCAAGAACCAGAGGTCAGATCATGACAAGCCAGATGCAAGATCCAGAGTGAGCACAAGCCATCAAGTTTTGCCAGAATGTCCATATATACTGGATGCAGGCCACACCCCTGAGGAAACTCCCAACTTACAATTGATTGGCTAATCACACCAGATCATGTTATAGAAGTGATTATAACACAAAATGGAGGATGAACACATCATTATGTAACTGTTAAATTATATCATTACATAATGCCAAACCACCGAGAATCATGGCCCAGCCAAGTTGTCATACAACCTTAACCATCATATTATACCAAGTGCTTCCTGGAGATACACACTGGATCTCCCATCTCCCTTCTTCAAGACACCCATCATTGTATTTGTCACAGGAAAGCTCCCCACAAATCCTTGATGAATCAAAGAAAAATTTTCCAAGTAGCTCCTGCATTCTAGGCTTTGTGGAGGGCCCCAGGGAGGTCCCAATGAACAAACTGAGCCCATGCTCTCAAGTACTTTCCAAACTATTGGTGGACCAGACACATAAAGTCACTGCTACGAGGCAGAGCAGTAGATCCTGTAATGGGGATGGTTATCAAGTTCCACAGATCCCTAGAAACAAGAGCCTGGAGCTAAAGCCAGAAGGGTTTTGGATGCCATCCTTATGTTTATGAGTTTTGGATGACGGCAACGTGAAACACTGAAGATACTTCTGCTGAAAAGTGAAGGCTCAGGCTGGTGTTTCAGAGAGAAAAACTGGCAAGGTTTACGAACGAAGGATGAGCAGGCTCAAAGACTAACAGACCAGTTAGGTGGTCGCAGAGATTAAAACAGGGCAGTAGTGGGTGGAGATGCTCAGACCATGGACCTCAGAACAGAAAGGAGGGGATAGAATTGGAAATAGATGTGATAGGAACTTGGGTGACTGGGTGGAAGTGAGAAGGGAGTTCGAGGGAATGATAGCTCTTGCTGGTTGTCATGGATTGAATTGTGTTCCCCCAAAATATGTGTCAACTTGTTTAGGCTATGATTCCCAGTATTGTATGGTTGTCCTCCATTTTGTGATTATAAATTTATGTTAAAGAGGATTAGGGTGGGATTGTAACACCCCTACTAAGGTCAGATCCCTGATCCGATGTAAAGGGAGTTTCCTGGAGTGTGGCCTGCACCACCTTTTATCTTACAAGAGATAAAAGGAAAGCAAGTAGAGAGTGGGGACCTCATACCAACAAGAAAGCAGTGTTGGGAGCAGAGCGCGTCTTTTGGACCTAGGGTTCCTGAACAGAGAAGCTCTTCCTCCAGGGGAAGATTGAAGAGAAGGACCTTCCTCCAGAGCCAACAGAGAGAGAGAAAGCCTTCCCCTGGAGGTGATGCCCTGAATTTGGACTTGCAGCCTACTAGACTGTGAGAAAATAAATTTCTCTTTGTTAAAGGCACCCTCTTGTGGTATTTCTGTTACAGCAGCACTATATAACTAAGACATTGGTGCACTGAAGATGCTGAGGAGCTTGATTAAAACACCCCGAGGTTAAGGTCCCTGTGGGATCTTCAGGTCCTGAAGAGCAAGAATAGAAATCTGAGTTGGGAACTCTGCACCAAGATCAGGACTGAGCATTTCCAGGTCAGCAGCAAATGGAGGTGCCTGGAGGCCATATGATGGTCTGAGGTCACCCATGGAGAAGGTGCAGACAGCAAGGATGACGGGGATGGAAACGTCATGAGAAGAACTCCAAAGAAAACAGTACAGAGTGTAGAAGAGACAGAGAGTGGGGGCCATGAGAGGAGGGAGACTCAGGAGGCACTGGTTATCAATTTCCAGTCCTTCAGAGAAGGAGCTAAAGTGATGGAAAAGTTTTAATTTGAAATTGGATGTTTGTTTTGATTTTAACCCCTGTTATAAGTGGACTATTATACTGGTATAAAGAAAGTAGAAGCTAATCAGTAAATGATATATTCTTTATAATACTTTAATACAAGATGTACAAGTAAGTAGACTGGTTGTTACATTGCAATTATGGAAAAACCTTGGGTAGTTGACTGCAAAGTGTCAAGTGTTTGGCGGTAGTGAACCCACCTGTGGATCACACCTTGATATACACACTCACCTATTTTGATGATAGGATCACACAGATGGCAACGACAAGACCTGTGGAGAATCTCACAGAGCAAGAAACAGCTGCCTCCAGGGGTTACGATGCAGCTGGGAGGCCCGACAGTATCTGAAGGTGTTTCTATTCCTCCAACACCTTATTAGCTGCCACTGTTAAGCAGCCTTACCTTCTGATTGCCTGTAGAATGTTGAATCACTGCCTGAAATGCTTTCGTTTTCCAAGTTTGCCTCCAAAAAGCTTCCTCCTAAAGAAAAGAGAGGGAGAGAGGAAAATGAATCTCAAAGCTCTTCAGTGAGCCCTGGTTCACTGTGTCACGAATTGACAAACCATCATCATCTACCTGGGCTGAGTTAGCTTTGCAAAGAGTGTTCGAAATCACTGGGTCCCACAACAATGCCACAACTTTTGACCCGCAGCATTTTCCTCTCACAGTGGCCCTTGCAGTAGCATTGCTCCCACCTCCAACCTTCTTTTGATACCTTCTCTGGAGGCAATATGGAGTGAAAGACAGAACAAGGGATCGAAGTCTGGGGATGTGGGTTCAGTTCCCAGCCCTGCAGATTATGACTTATGTGACCTTGAGCAAGCTACTTAACCTCTCTGAGTCTCAGTTCCCTTATTAGGAAAACAAGAATAACAAGAGAACTCTCTCCTCAAGTGTGATGGGACTTTGTGTGTCTGGTGTTTAGCTACTGTCCATGGCATAA